>NC_135212.1:11723656-11918656 GCF_052324685.1 Brachyhypopomus gauderio
GTGGAAGGACCCACATGCGTGGAGGAACCTCACCCTCTGAAAGGCTCACAGTGGAAACTACTGCACTTCTTTGACATGTCTTATTATTGCCTTGGACACACTTGTCTTAAAGCCCGTATCTGGGAACCTTTCAAGTCCTTATCTCCTCCTCCCGTTCACATCCTCAAACGCGTTCTCAGACAGCGCTCAGGTAACGCTGAGCCTTTCTTAAGGTCCAAAATCGCAGCTCCTTCCATCTCTCTCCACAAAAAGCTTCAAAGGACTCGGCAGGATCTCCTCAATATGACTAATGGCACATCCACTCAACTCAAGGTCTCAGCCTGTTTGAAAGGGAAAACCTTCATGCGCATCGGCGAGGAGAAAAGCCCGGAGCGTTCGCGGCCGGTCTCTGTAACAACGGCGCATTCGAGCCATTCACCACTGTTGCTTCTGATGGCAAAATGCACATCATAAATGAACCACGGAGCTGGATATGATACGAAGCCTGATGCTGATAGTTCTAAAACAATATATTTATGAATGTGTGCATTTTTCCATCTCAGACCGGTGTAGCCTAGCAACCAATTGGGTTACTAATGCATAACGATTGTTGCAGACATCAATTAGACCACCCTGACCATGTGAAGCTTATTTTACCCACATTAAGTTAAATGATGGGCAGTGGCTTTGTGTGTGTGTGTGTGTGTGGGTGGGTGTTTCCCCTGAGGTATGGGACCGGCTCACCATGACAATGCAAATGTAAACACATCCAATTCACAGTTTAAATGGATAAAAATGGATATACCCTGTTTACACATCATTTGGTGTGTCTTCTAACTGGATTCAGTCCTTTAACACTAGAAGCGCCGCGCCTCATTTACATACTTATACCTAGAAGCGCGGAGGGCCGGTCATCTGACCGATTTCACCACCTCCTACTAGCGCCGTGTTGTTTTCACCTACTTAAAGCGCGCCTCGGGCGGTCAAAAGACCGCTGAGTCTTTACACAGGGAAGCTGGTACTGACACATAATTAACGCTAGATGGCGTTTTGCACAAAAGGAAGAATGAGCCGCCCAAACAAAATATTCGTAATGGTGACATTTGCACGTAACGTCAATATGTTAACAAATTAATGTGACTAAACCTTTTAGAATCAGTGCCTTGTGACCTTGTTCTCAGTAGCTTTCCCATTGTCAGTTTTGTTTAGTTTCATATTGCATTTCCTGGTTTGTGCGAAAACGTAAATGCAAAATATAGTTTCAGTTTTGTTTCTTGGTTAGTGTAATAGTTTGCTTGGTTAGTGTAATAGTTTGCTTATTTGTCTGTGTGTTATTCTGTTGGCATATATGTCACTATATTATCATGTACGTTCGCCACACCACTAACCCACTGGCCCGCACCCCCACTGTGAAGCGTTCACGTCTTTTGTCTTGCTAATGCTACAGACTGCGCTGCAGCCTTCCACCCCCACATCCACAAAAAGCTTGTTCGATACTCAGAGTAGCAAAGTGAAGCCCGTAGACCGAGCTAAAGCAAGTTTGTTTGTATACTCAATGTTACGCCATTTCAAGTTTTAATGTCTAAAAGTTGTGTATGTTAGTGAATTGTAGGATATGGTGAACATAACAAATCTACAAATAAATGTCTATAATGTTTTGTGTTAGACAAAGAACAAAAAGCATAAATAGGCAAAATAATTACAAAAATATCATTATAAAAGGTAGGCTATGTACCTTTGCGTAACAAAACGCAAAATTATTAAAATGATACGGATGGCTTCACGAATATAGTTGCCTCTGTCCTCTCTAATGTTCACTTTTTTATCTTGCCGTATTGTGTTGCCGTTTCAAATGAGGTGTTTGATCGGTGAATAGCCGATGTGTGATCCCACGTCCTAACGACCGTGTTATCACCGAGCGTTATCACCATTCGGTGATTTACATGTATCGTATATTGCATAAGTTTCGTTCCCCACCTCAAATTAAGTTCCATTTATGTAGTGAATTGTGAACTTGAGAATAAACCTCCGCCGCTGTGGTTAATGTTCATGCACTGTTTGAACAATATTTATTAATTACAGCCAGGTTTTGGAGGTTGTAGAACACAGCTACAGGCCAACAACGGGTGCATCCCGTCTCTCTTTAGCGTATATTGCATAAGTTTCGTTCACCACCTCAAATTAAGTTCCATTTATGTAGTGAATTGTGAACTTGAGAATAAACCTCCACCGCTGTGGTTAATGTTCATGCACTGTTTGAACAATATTTATTAATTACAGCCAGGTTTTGGAGGTTGTAGAACACAGCTACAGGCCAACAACGGGTGCATCCCGTCTCTCTTTAGCGTATATTGCATAAGTTTCGTTCACCACCTCAAATTAAGTTCCATTTATGTAGTGAATTGTGAACTTGAGAATAAACCTCCACCGCTGTGGTTAATGTTCATGCACTGTTTGAACAATATTTATTAATTACAGCCAGGTTTTGGAGGTTGTAGAACACAGCTACAGGCCAACAACGGGTGCATCCCGTCTCTCTTTAGCGTATATTGCATAAGTTTCGTTCACCACCTCAAATTAAGTTCCCTTTGTTTTGATTTGTGTGTCAGCTTCACACAACTCAACATTCAAAACACAGCTTAGGTGCAGTCTTTGCACATTTGCCACAGACCAGTCGCTTACATGTCTGGCAGATGTCATACGTTTTGTTCCCTGAACATCTGCCGACTTGGCATTGTTTTCTTTTTGAGGGCGGGCAAGGAGCTTCAGGTAAAATTCGCTTTTGTGCCACTGCCCTAGCCGCTTTCGCCATTTTCTGCTGTGCACACAGCTCCTTTACCAACTCGAGAATAAACCTTCGTCTGCTCAGGTTAACGTTCATGCACTGTTTGAACAATATATGTGCATTTATTGCAGCCAGGTCTAGGAGGTTGTAGAAAACCGCGACAGGCCAACGACGGGTGCCTCCCTTCACCGAATACAGTCGTGCCATTTGATCCATAACATCAACGCCACATTTAGTCGTGTTGTAATATGAAACAGTTTCAGGCAGTTTCTTTGCGCCATTATCAATTGAAACTGTCTGATGCATTGAGCTCAGGATGCATACATTTTTTTTAGGTTTTGCCTGGTAAATCGTTAGAGTTATTTTTCCAGCCCGCAACACCTTGGTGGAAAATCTTTCAGACTGTGCCTGTGTACATGGGGGCATCTCACGTCTCATTTTATTCATCGTACCAACAATAGTGGTTTTGTTCGCCAAAAGGGTGTTTGCAAGTGCCAATGAAGTGAAGAAATTGTCAGTCGTTACATTTCTTCCTTTACCCATGAAAGGCTCCATCAAACGCAACACAATATTTTCAGACAACCGTTGACCAGCCGGCCTGCTTTCATCTTTCCCTAGATAGGGAATGGCGTTCAACATATATTTTGTTTCAACATCAGCGGCCACCCAGAACTTAATCCCAAATTTATCGGGTTTATTGGCCATGTACTGAGTGAAACGACAGCGAGCTTTAGTTGGGAACAGTTGCTCATCAACAGTTATGTTCTCACCGGGCGTGTAAGAAGCAATGCTGTTTTTCACAAATTTATCAAATATCTCCGAGATCATAGCAAATTTATCAGTCGCAAGGCGGGCAGCCCTTGTGCTCTTGTCATCAAAGCGCAGATAGCGCATGATATCTCTGAATGTCTGTCTAGACATTGTCTCTTTGAAAATGGGATTTCCTAAGTCAGCAGACCAGTATTCATCAAGTTTCATGCTTTTACCGGCTGTTATACCTCTCAAATAAACGAGACCCACAAATGCTTTCAGTTCGTCAGCTGTTAGTTTGAACTGAGCATTATTTCGTTCAGCCTCTGCCTCTGTGTATTTCAGAATTGCGCCCCACATTTCTGTGTCAATCAAACACAGTAAGCTGGTCAGTGGACTTTTAATTTTGTCCTTGGCATAACACGTAGGCCCTGGGGTTTCTCTCACAATATTGCACTCTTGTGCTCTACCCCGAGGTTTGCCAGCAGTTTCAAACCACACCGTACCGTCTTTGGCCTGAAATGAGTCACCACCACACTCAGTTTCAGAGTCCGATTCTGAATCAGATTCAAGATTCAGATCCATTTCACTTTCGCCCTCTCCATCCGACACCTCACATTGTTCGCCCTCCGATTCCATCTCATCAATATTGCACAGCATGTCCAGCACTTGCTTTGGGGTGTACATGATTCTCTGTGCCATTTTTATAATGCACTATGCAACCTTTCAAACGCCCAAACCGAGGAGTCACGCAAACTGTGTTGCTGTTCGATCACCCAAACCGAGCTTTCAAGCAAACTGTGTTGCTGTTCAATCACCCAAACCGAGCTTTCAAGCAAACTGTGTTGCTGTTCAAACGCCCAAACCGAGGAGTCACGCAAACTATGTTGCTGTTCAAACGCCAAAACCGAGCTTTCAAGCAAACTGTGTTGCTGTTCGATCGCCCAAACCGAGCTTTCAAGCAAACTGTGTTGCTGTTCAAACGCCCAAACCGAGGAGTCACGCAAACTATGTTGCTGTTCAAACGCCAAAACCGAGCTTTCAAGCAAACTGTGTTGCTGTTCGATCGCCCAAGCAGAGTTTTCACTCAAACTGTGTAGCCGCGTCCCGACGAATTTATAGCTCACGTTGCCTCATGAATGCTATTGTGAATAAAGTGTTCATAACAGCACCGCCCATGCCATCATCTCAGTTTCGCTCGCAAAGGTATGCATTTACATACGTAACTTGCATTCTGCTTAATTCTTTTTTAATGCCAGTGTGTCAAAAGCAGCCATACATAATGTATGTATCTAACAGCTAGCCCTGGCGAAGAGGGATTATACCCGAGAGATCATTTATTTGAGATATTGACTTGATAAGTAGGCTAATTACCATTCGCAGAATTCCTGCAAACTACTAAAGCATTTATTAGGCAAAGCAAGACGCTCTCACGGTTTGAAAACCATTGATGTAAACTTATATATAGTATATATTAAATAATATTAATAAATAAAGTATATATTTTAAGACTTTGGAAAGTGAAACACTTTCACTTTCGTTCAACGGACGAATTCCGTTTTGTCTTTACACAATAATCAGTTTGAACTTTGAATAATTTAGTTTTGAAAACTATTGATCTTTATTTAGTTATACTAAATATTAAATGACATACGAATCTTTGCGACACCCGCTGGCAGAAAAGAGAATCACAGTCTTGAAGTGTAGGCGACGACGACAATATTACAGAGATACGAGCGAAATCGATTGAAACTAGCATGTGCAGGGTTTCTTTTAACAATGTAAAAATACTAGTTTATTAAAAGGACAATTCTGGGAAAAGTCATGAAAGGAGGGTTCTGAAATTGGATCCAGTGCAAAGATATTATTATTTTTTGTGCTACTGCGGTCAAGTGACCGGTGCTCGGCGCTTCTAGGTATAATTAGGTCGACCAGAGGCGGCGCTTCTAGTAGACGTCACAGCGGTCAAATGACCGGAGCTTTGGCGCTTCTAGTGTTAAGACTTTACATCATGTTGCCTGACATCAGGGGAAGCAGTTTGGGTTGTTAATGAGTCCCGGAGAGATGGATTCATTCAACCTTGTATGAAACCTTAAATGCATCTCTGACCCTATTTTCAATAGACAAACATGTGCTTTCAGACTCATTTAAGTCATATTATTAAATAGCAATAACATTTCAATCTGTCTAAATGCACGTGGGTGGAGAGGGTGGAGTGGGTGGAGCTGTTAAGACTTTAATGTCCATATCAGCAGGAAAGCACGCAAACAGCCCACAAATGAAAAAGGCCTATAAGTGCCATAATAACATTTCACAGCGCTAAACAGTCACAAACTCAGTGCGAAGAAAAAAAGGAACGTTTAGTCCGGTACACGGGTTGGCTCGTTCAGAACAATGGCGGGACCTGCAGATATATAAGGGCCAGAATAAATGAGGAACAGGTGGGAGTGGCCGTGTAACGTACTGATCAGGCAGACAAGGATCCAAGTGCGGATAATAGCCGCTTTTATTGAAACAGCAATTACGAAGTGATCAAACAGGCGAGTAACTCTGTTCAGGGGGTGTAGTGCAGGAGTGATGTGATCGTAGTCAGGAAAGTCCAGGGTCACGCCGATGAGACAGAAGCAAAGAGGTAAAAAGGGACTAGGCAGGGGACGAGGTCTAGGAGGAGAGCAGAGGTCGGTACACGGGAGAGCAGTAACACTGAGAAAACGCTTGGTATGTGGCATGGCAACAATACTTCGCAACCCGGAAGAGAGAGGAGGAAGCTTAAATAGTAGCAAAAGGGGAGGGGCGATGAGCGACAGGTGAACCGCATCACACGGGTATCATGTGCTGTTCCTGACAGTACCCCTCCTCTGACGAGCGGCTCCAGCCGCAACAGATCGGTTAGACGGGGGCCGGCCACGACGCCTAGGAGCAGGGAAGTTAGGATGAGCAGCGTGGAATTCAGCGATGAGAGGAGGGTCTAACACATCCCGCGCGGGGACCCACGCCCGTTCCTCGGGACAATAGCCCTCCCACTCAATGAGATACTGAAGCTCACCCCGACGTCGACGGGACTCCAGGATGTCCTGAATGAGGTAGGCAGGGCGACCGTCGAGCTCCAGCGGCTCTGGTGGCTTGGCGAGCGGCGCGGCAGCAGACATGGGGCTGTAAAACACAGGCTTAAGCAGTGAAACATGAAAGACAGGATGTATGCGATACTGAGGAGGGAGCTGCAATTTATAGGACACCGCATTACCTCGACTCAGGACCTTGAAGGGCCCGATGTACTTCGAGCTGAGCTTCTTACAATTCTGTCGCAGGTTCAGGTTACGGGTGGACAACCACACTCTCTGACCCGGGTGGTAGACCAGAGTGGGTAGGCGGCGACGGTCAGCATGGAGCCTCCGAGTATGCAGGGCACGGCGCAGGTGTATGTGGGCCCGCTCCCATTTTCGCGCGCTGTTCTTGAACCAGTCGTCCAACGCCGGGACGTCTGATGGCGTATTGTCCCACGGAAAGAAAGCAGGTTGATAGCCATATACACATTGGAATGGGGTCATCTTGGTGGAAGAATGCATCAGTGAATTACGGGCATATTCAGCCCAGGGTAAGTACTTGCTCCAGCTGGTTTGAGAGACACAGTATCGCCTTAGGAATCCCCCTATTTCCTGATTCACTCTTTCCACTTCTCCGTTAGACTGAGGGTGATACCCGGAGGTAAGGCTAACTACGACCCCAAGCAATTTGCAGAACTGTCTTCACAACTGTGAGGTGAATTGGACTCCGCGATCTGAGTAACCCGAAGACGCAGAAAACGAACGTAAAAACGGCTTGGGCTGTTTCCATGGCAGTGGGCAGCCCTGGAAAGGGAATCAAGCGACACATTTTCGAGAATCTGTCAACTACGACTAAAACGACTGTATGCCCCTCAGACTTGGGCAGGTCAGTGATAAAGTCCATCGCTATGTGTGACCAGGGACGGCGTGGAATCGAGAGCGGTAATAGTTTCCCTACAGGGAGTGTTCGAGGAGTGCGACTCTTAGCGCATACGCTACACGCCAATATATAGTCCCGCACGTCGTCTTTCAGGGACGCCCACCAATACCGCCGTGACAGGAGATGTGTAGTGCGTGTGATTCCGGGGTGACCAGTACCTGCGGTATCGTGTGCAAGCTGTAGGAAGCGCCCTCTCAGCGACACAGGAACATACTGCTTTCCTTCTGGGCAGTCGTCAGGGCTGGGATCACTGCATAGAGCGTCTTCCAATTCGCCTTGCAGGTTCCAACGAACAGCAGCCAGGAAACAGGTGCGAGGCAGTACATACTCTGGTATTTTGTCCGTGGGATCCTTTTCATGTATACGTGACAGGGCATCTGCTTTAGTGTTCTTTGAACCAGGCCGGTAGGAAACAGAGAATCGAAACCGGGAGAAGAACAACGCCCATCTGGCTTGTCGGGGATTCAGTCGTTTGGCTACCTTCAGGTATTCCAGATTTTTATGGTCTGTGTAGATGACAAACAGATGTTCAGCCCCCTCTAACCAGTGTCTCCACTGCTCTAAAGCGAGTTTTATCGCTAGAAGTTCCCGGTTACCAACGTCGTAGTTTTGTTCGGCCGGTTGTAGTTTCTTGGAGTAGAAGGCACAAGGGACCAACTTAGGGGAGTTTCCTTGGCGTTGGGAGAGAATAGCTCCCACACCCACCGCCGAGGCATCGACCTCCACCACAAAATGGACTTGGGGATCAGGGAGATGCAGAATAGGCGCTGAGGTGAATGCCCCCTTAAGCAACGAAAACGCCCGATCAGCCTCGGGTGTCCAGTCCAGCCGCAGATGCCGCCCACCCCGAAGGAGGTTGGTGAGCGGAGTGGCCAGCGAACCAAAACCCCTGATGAAGCGGCGATAGAAGTTGGCAAACCCGATGAAACGCTGCAGTTCCTTTCTCGTTCGAGGCACAGGCCATTGCGTGACAGCCGACACCTTGTCCAGGTTCATGGAGATCTGCCCAGGGGATAAAGTGCAACCGAGGAAGGTCACGGAAGTCCGATGAAACTCGCATTTCTCTGCTTTGGCGTAGAGGCGATGCTGCCGTAGGCGGGCCAGCACTGCAGTGACATGTCGGACATGGTCTGCGACGGAGGTGGAATATATCAGGATGTCGTCTATGTAAACTATGACAAACTTCCCTATCAAGTCACGGAATATGTCATCCATGAAAGCCTGGAAGACAGACGGGCTATTGGCAAGCCCATACGGCATGACGAGATACTCGTAGTGGCCTCGGGCAGTCACAAACGCAGTTTTCCATTCGTCCCCCTCACGAATGCGAATCAGGTTATATGCACTCCGCAAGTCCAACTTGGTGAACACACGCGCCTCCCTGAGGCGTTCTTGCGATGCAGAGATGAACGGAAGGGGGTACACGAACTTGGAGGTGACAGCGTTTAAAGAGCGATAGTCTATACAGGGACGCAGCCCTCCATCCTTCTTCTCTACAAAGAAGAACCCTGCAGCTACGGGTGATGTAGAGGGACGGATAAACCCCTTCTGAAGGGCCTCGTCTATATACTTTTCCATTGCCGAATCTTCAGGACGGGACAAAGCGTATGGTTTCGTTTTGCGTGGGAGCGGGGAGCCGGGCAGCAGATCAATAACACAGTCCCCCGGTCTGTGTGGTGGCAGGTGACTTGCGCTTTCTTTACAGAAGACGTCTGCGTAACTCCGGTACTGAGCAGGAACGGCAGTTTCGAGAGGGGAATCGGGGCTATCTATGGACGAAGACCGGAGAGGTAAGTGCATGCAATGCTTGAAGCAGTGAGAACCCCATTTCGCGATTTCTCTAGTTTTCCAGGAGATATCCGGGTTATGTAGAGACAGCCAGGGAAAGCCGAGAACAACAGGATCACGGGGCGACGGCAGGAGCAGGAACTGAACAGTCTCGGTATGAAACAGACCTATCTGGAGTGTGATTGGCATCGTACACTGGGTAATCAATCCCTCACCTATAGGTTGGCCATTCAGCACGTTAACTCGTAAGGGAGGACTGACTGACGTAGTGGGAATACGTAATCGGCGGGCCATGTCAACATCTAGGATATTACCTGCAGCCCCAGAGTCTACGAGTGCTGACAGGTGAGTGGACATGCCACCCCAGATGACTTGCACAGGCACATTCAGTTGATTGTGACGATCTAAGCAGAAAACGGGGTTGCTTATGTGTCTGCTGGTGGGGCTCTCCTCTCCAGCGCGGGCTGGGCGAACTGGGCAATGAACACGGAAGTGGCCGCTCTCACCGCAGTACAGGCAGAGGTTCTCCTGAAGACGCCGAGACCTTTCGTGCGAGGACAGCGGGGTCCTGCCTAATTGCATAGGCTCCGAACCCTCTCCTGGTGTGTTAGGCAATGGCAGGGCTTGTCGATACGACGCGAAGGAGGGTGGATTCCCACAAGATGTCTGACGGCGGGCGAGTAACAGCTTGTCGACGTTCACCGCTGTTTGAATGAAGTCCGACAGCGACTGCTCTTCACTGCGACAGGCGAGCTCTACTTGCAAATCCTGTCTTAATCCTTTACGGAACACGGTCTTGAGGGCTGGTTCGCTCCACCCGCTACCGGCAGCCAGGGTACGGAACTCTCGAGCATAATCCGCTGCGCTACGTTGCTCTTGGCGTATTTCGCACAACAGGGTGCCCACGTCTCTACCTGCTGCCGGGTGGTCGAACACCGACTTGAACAACGCAGAGAACTGCTCCTCAGAGTCGAGAGACTGGTCTTTGCTGTTCCACAGGGCGGTTCTCCAGGCACCGGCCTCTCCAGTGAGATGCGTCAACACGAAGTCTATCCTCTGCTTCTCGGTTGGGAACTGGGCAGAGTGATGCTCGAAGTACAAGGAGCATTGCATTAAAAAGTTCTGACAACGTTCCGGAGAGCCGTCATACCGCTCCGGTACTGCTACAGGAATACAGGGAGGAAAGACGGGCGGAGCGGCGGCTACAGCAGCCTGATATTGAACTGACTGGATGGCCTGGACGTTCATAGCCACGATAAGCTGTCGAACCTCTCCCTGGAGTACGGCGATGGTATGTCCTTGCTGAGCCAGGAGTGCAGGTACGTCTGCTGGATCCATTGTAAATGGCGAAGTATTATGTAACGTACTGATCAGGCAGACAAGGATCCAAGTGCGGATAATAGCCGCTTTTATTGAAACGGGCAACGCAGTGGCTTGGTGGTTAGCACGTTTGCCTCTCAGCACTGGGGTCTTGGGTTCAAGTCCCTATCTGAGTGGAGTTTCCATGTTCTCCCTGTGTTTGCGTGGGTTTCCTCCGGGATCTCCGGTTTCCTCCCACAGTCCAAAAACATGGAGGTTAGGTAAATTGGCAGTCAAAAAAATAATAATTCTCCCTGAGTATGTGTCTGTGTCTCTATGTTCAATAAAAAAAGTAGTGTCTGTGTGCGTGCGTGCGTGCGTGCGTGCGTGCGTGCGTGCGTGTGCTTGTATGCCCAGTGGTGGATGGTGCTTTGCCACTAGGGTCTGTCCTCTCTCCCCTTCCTGCACCCCATTCAGTCCCCCAGGGGGATGTGGCTTCCGGTAGAGAGTACGCTGTGCGCAATTGGCTGCCGCTTCTCGCCGGTGTGTGTGTGATTGATTGTCTGTGACTTGTACCTGTGTTAAATTGTAAAGCGCCTTGGGAATCTGGAAAAGGCGCTATATAAATCATTCATTCATTCAAACAGAAATTACGGAGTGATCAAACAGGCGAGTAACTCTGTTCAGGGGGTGTAGTGCAGGAGTGATGTGATCGTAGTCAGGAAAGTCCAGGGTCACGCCGATGAGACAGAAGCCAAGAGGTACAAAGGGACTAGGCAGGGGACGAGGTCTAGAAGGAGAGCAGAGGTCGGTACACGGGAGAGCAGTAAGACTGAGAAAACGCTCGGTATGTGGCATGGCAACAATACTTCACAACCCGGAAGAGAGAGGAGGAAGCTTAAATAGTAGCAAAAGGGGAGGGGCGATGAGCGACAGGTGAACCGCATCACACGGGTATCATGTGCTGTTCCTGACAGGCCGTCTCCCATGAGGTCTGGGACCCGCCTACCGTGACACTCACAATCCAGATACAAACACCTAAAATGATGAGCTGTAAGCACAGTAAATTGGAATATTTCTTGCATCTTTTGGAAAACCATAAAAAATGATGATAATGATTGATGTTTAGCACAAAATGATAAGATGAACAAAACAGGAAGCTGCTTCTAAGGAGGTGTAAGCAAATTTGTGCTTTTTTGTGGCTAATCAGAGATGAAACTACATGTTTCAAATTGCGTATGGTTAAAATATTGCCAGGGTCCAATCCAGACACAAGAAGCATGCAAGTCCTCAAAGGATCTGAAGTGAAACAACCAGTGTGTGGCAGGGAAGTTGTCCTAGTGTATATGGTGCTGTGAACAGCAATATACAACATAACGATGTCTTTCCCAGGGACCTCTTCAAACGCTAAAGAGAGCAAGTTAGCAGCCTTGCTAACCCCACAGATCAGGAGCCCTTGGTCTCTCCTCACTCACTTCCCCTACTGACTCTTTAGGGGGAGATTTTGAGCCCTAATTCTATGGACTCTCCCACTGAACTGTATATTGACGTTTTGAGTTTTGGTCCTGGCCTGTCTGTGTTACGCTAGGATGGTCGACTCTAACTCCTCTCTTGAGTAGTGTTGCCAACTGTCCCGGATTTCACGTGCCTGTCCCGGTTTTTCTTCTTATTTAATATTCGGTCCCGGCAAAAAACCTAGGTTAGTTCAAACCACGCTGTGTCCATTTTAAACCTCTCCGGTAACATTTTACGTTCACCACCCCCCGCTCAACAACTTACGTTCGCCACCCCCCCCCGTCAACAGATTACACTCGCCACCCTGTGTCAGTATGACGGTGTCCTTGTTTTTTGTCAGACCTAGGTGGCAACCCTACTCTTGAGTCTGACATGTGAGCACATCCTTCTCAAGTTCTAACAGTCAGGCCTGCACTAAAGCATCCTTTAAATTCAGAGAGTATCAACATGCATTTACAAATATAACGCAGGTTGTAAAAAACTAACTGTGAAATTTGACTTCTGTAATTATCATTTCTGTGGAGCAGAAAACAGAGTGCGTGAATAAAAGTGATAAAGGAAATGGATTTCATAAACATGATAACACAGCCGGTGAAAAGGCCAGGCGCACGCCAAGGGCATTCAGAAGATGAGCTTTGAAGATTGTAGCTAATCTCCTAAACCAGATGAGCCTGAGATAGCAGTAATGGCCACTGTCTGACAACTCTTAAAGCACAACAGTCGGCATGGGGACCAGAACACAACAGTTGGCATGGGAACCAGAGGAACACCTCCACCTAACAGGCCTGTTTCAGTCCTCTTCCAGACGTGAGGGGAACAGGAAGGTTCTCTGTGTTGATACTCGATGCGTCAGAAAATGGATGGCCCACCACAAACCTCCAGCCTACCTATCTGAAACAGGCTTTGATCCATTGCTCCTTTTTGCCATTTCCTCAAGAAAAGCTTAGCGGAAGAGTAATTGCGTAACTCTGGGTCCAAGAATCAAATTGAAGAGCAGAAACCAGCAAGCCAATGAATAAATGAAAAACAGAAAACAAATGATGCTCTTGGCCTATGTCAGTTTGAAAAATGTTCATCTCACTCAGCACTATAAAAACAAAATTGTGATTAGCACGTTTTAAATGGTTATTTAAATGGTTATTAAACACCCAAAACGTTAGCAGATGATGCGGGCGCTACATCTCCGAACGCTGACAGAGGAATGTCGTTTGCCTCAAGACCTTTGATGACTTGACTGCCAATTTATCATGGAATGAACATAATCAATACAATCAATTTATGAAGGTATGGAGAACAGCACTTGATAAAACCAAATTGTGTCTAAACAGTCTCCTCTTTATTTTGCTCTCAGGTTATCGGTTTCCCCGGGTAAGCAACTAGCCAGGAGCTCTAGTCCTGACTTAAGAGCAGAGGTCATCGTTTGTTTTTTTTCTTAGACACCTGCAGGCAGTCACTTTGGAATAATTATTTCTGTTGTAACTGATGGTATCAGCTTGAGGTTCTCGGGAAAAGGTATTTAACAGGGTTTGGAACCATGTAACTTTCAGGTCTTAATATGCATAATATGCATAATTATTTATGCTTCATATTCACGTTTGTGTCCTCATTCAGTTTTTTGATGCTGTATCTCTCACTGAGGTGAACGCATAAACCACCCCCCCCCCCCAAAAAAAAGGAAGTATTCAGATTTGCTCATTATAAATCAAAAACGGTACCGCCCCTGACCTCTCCCTTCTCGGACGTGTCTGGGTATCTGGATTAGGTCGTCTACCTCCATGTATGTGTTTACTTCTGCGTGTGCCTTGTGTGTGTGTGTGTGTGTGTGTGTGTGTGTGTGTGTGTGTGTGTGTGTGTGTTATCTGTATCACATGTCCATTGTCTTTTGATTATGTTCTACACGTGTTCCTTGTTGTCGTATGTGTGTGTCTCTTCTTTGTTGGTTGTCACGTCTTAATGTTTCATGTCTTCTGTTTTTATTGCTAACCGATAATTAAACGTGTTCTTGCATACTGCTCTCGTTTCGGTATCTGGCCCTTACCTGAGCACATCACAAAACTGAAATCTCATTCGCAAACGTATTCAGACCATTTGCTGTGGAATATTGTGGCCAGGTGAATTGCAGGTATTAAAAAATAAGAAAAACAATAATTTAATTATCCCTGAGATACGTCTATGACCCAGGTGCAGTCCCACCATTGCAATTTTAATTGATTGGAGATTGATTGTTAAGGTACAGCATTGCCTGTATAAGGACCCACAATTTACATATCCAGGACAAAAAACAAGAAACGTGGTCCAACTGTGGCAAGGATGTAAAACAATATCCAAGGGTTAGAGTGTTCTGAGGATCAATGATAATAAAGTACTGGGCACAGATGGAAAACCTAGTGCACAGGAAAAAAGTCCATTGTTTTTATGTAGCGATTTTTACAACATACACTATATTGCCAAAAGTATTTGTTCACCCATCCAAATGATCACAATCAGGTGTTACAGTCACTTCCATGGCCACAGGTGCACCTAGGCATGTTTTTACAAACATTTGTGAAAGAATGGATCACTCTCAGGAGCTCAGTGAATTCCAGCGTTGAACTGATAGGACGCCACCTGTGCAACAAATTGTGAAATTTCCTCGCTCCTAAATATTCCACAGTCATCTGTCAGCTGTAAAGGGGAGGGGCCTGCAGGTGACCACAGTCATCAGGGCTCACTGAGCCATTGCGTTCCACCCAAATTATCATCACAAACTAGAGTGGATGCATGACATGACTGCATGACAGCATCAACATCTCAGACCACTGTCTGAGGTTCAGGTCCAAACCGAGGCCCTACTACTTTGGATGCTGGTTTTGGCCCTCAGAGAAGTCAGTCTACAGCTTGTTAATGCTGGAGTGTTTCAGCAGTCAGGGTCAGAGGTGGCAGGCCAGGGGTCAACATGCCCTCTCTTAGAGTCACGAAGGTGGCAAGACTCTCCGTCTCTGCCTGATAACTAAGGCCAAGCATCCATCACACCTCAGCACTGATGCTGCAGCTAAGAACATGGAGAGTAGTAGTGGAAGTGTCCTTCACATCATGGTCAGTTCCACTATGAACACTCCTCAGTTATATCAGTTATATGTCAGTCACAGCTGGTCCCGCCCCCTGCAACCTCATTGCTCCGCCCACTCACTGACTTTCCTGCACAACGCCAGCGCAGTTCTCGCCCTTAATAACGCACGTATTTGATTTACCTTGTCTGCTAAATTATAGGGATTTCCTACAAGTGAGGGGCAGGTGGGATGTGTTGTTGCGGTCGCTCTCCAGAGCAAACAGCGAAGAAATGCTAGAGATTTTCCTTCAATATGCTAATTCCAGGGAGTGGAGGAGGAGCAGGGGGGCTGCTGCGAAATGTAGTGTAGGTTTTGACGTTAGGAGTGCCTAACCACTTGGTTGCTTTGTTTGTGGTGGGTGTTGGGTTTACAGTAGCCCAATAACATTTACATGTGGTCAAGTGTTCCAGTTTACAGGTTGGTTTGTGCTTCAGTATTCCACAGCTAGTCTGTTCCACAGCAGAACTCAGTTCTAGTTCACACATGTTTTATTCAGAATGCAGCTCAGAATGCACTTTCTCTGGGCCACTATATAAAAAGTTTGTCTGCCCTTTACAAACAATCATACACAGGAATCAACATCACGTTCGAAGTTGATAGTGTGGAGAATCTGGTATGGAGAAGTGGTAAGTCCACTTCTTCTCCACACAGCAGCCTAGTTATTGCTCAGAAGAAATATTGACATTAAGCGAAAGTGAGGAATCCAAGACATATACGATGTGTGCAGAGAAATATTTCTTTTATGATGCAAACTGAAAAAAGTGTCAAAATATCAGAGCACTCTAATCATTATGAATATTCTCATATGCGTAACATCTAAAGTAGTGACCTTTGGAAATAGGGAACATAAACCCACTTGTTCTGGTGTTACTCACAGAAGGCCACTAACCATAAGAATACTCTTCACAGTGAAGGATGCTGACTTCTGTATATACAAGTTTTATGTACGTCCCTTGACAGTGTCTGATCAAACTTATTCTTTTGTGTGTCCAATAACAATTTAATCTGCATAATTACCCAGTAACATATTTAATTTTTTTTTATCTATTTGCTGATTACTGTTAGGAGTTAGAAGTTTAATTAATATTGAGTTGGCCAAAAAAACAAAAACAAACAAAACACATTTAGCACTTATAATGCAGTCAACACAGTAATTATACTGATTGGAGAGAAAGACATAGAAAAAAAGCTGTTTAACTGTTTAAGCATCTCCCTTTGCTTTTTTATGTAGGCTGCAAAATAAAGTGTTTTAGCATTATTTGAAGATCTCCAGGTTACATTTTGACATTACACTATATAATTCAACTTCTCGGTCAGAGAGTCAGATGAAGAAATCATGGTGGCCTTGGGCATGGAGTCTCATGGGCAAATAAGTCAACTAGAAACAGTCCCTCTGTTGCCATGGCACTTAATGGAAGAAATCGTGCTTCAAGAAGCAATCTTAAACTTGTGTTTGTGTGTGTGTGTGTTTGTGTGTGTGTGTGTGTGTGTGTGTGTGTGTGTGTGTGTGTGTGTGTGTGTGTGTGTGTGTGTGTGTAAACTGTCATTAGCTAGTGTATGAAGTATATAATTTTAGCCTATAGACTGTCAGTCCTTTATCAAAAGCACTGCAGAACAATGGGAGTGTTGAAAGAAACCAAATTAAACAACACAGAATATATTTGAGCCACAGACCCATAATAACATCATCAATCAAACACAAATGTTTGCGTTATTTCACCAAGAATGATTTCTTTAGCAAAGACAGACAGAGAAAGAAAAGGAGAGAAGAAGAGAAGTACTATTCTAGATCGCCATTTGTGCTTTTAAAGTCCACATTCTCACTATCTGTCTGTCCCTTCATTATGAAAACAGACTGTCATTTCCAAGACATCTGATAGCACAAGTAAATAACCATTTTCAATTTGATATTTGTCTGAAGAGTGGCACATCAAATTGAGCCCCTGTCTGGCTGTGCCCACAGTCCTGATTTACTCCTGTCTAGTGTCTATCCGTCATGCACCCGATCGTGCACCCTGGGCCCACCTCCAAAAGCGATGCAACTAATTAGCAGGGACGCGGAGCGGAACCAGAGTGCGACCTCGGACTCCCAAGGCTAATTGAGGATGCCAGAGGCACGTACCATCTGGCACTCACAGTGAAGTGGCACAGCTGGGATGGGGATGGGGTGCTCACTGGTGCCAAGCTGAGCCCTAGATGGGAATACTGGGAATCACATGGGGAACTTTAGATACCAGCAGTGCCACCAGTGTTAAGGCTGATATCATTTTATGTGCCTAGTGATCCATGAAAGTAGCAGAGCTGTTTACATTACACCCTCAGGGATGCTGAAATGTTCCTTGTATCTCTTAGAGACAACTAAATGGAGGCCACAGAACAATTAAGATGGCTAACCTGCTGTTTAAAGTCTCTAAGCCCATTTTCAAGCTTTATTACTTCCCTATAAGTATTAAACAAGGCTGCAAGTGGTTAACACACGTCATGTATGCAGGCTAACACACGTCATGTATGCAGGTTAACACACGTCATGTATTCATGTTAACACACCTCACACTCGTGGGCTAACACACATCATACAGGAAGAATAGCACACAACATGCTCACATGTTAACACACATCAGTGCTCATGTCCTGCTTCCACACCTGTCTTGCTTCCACACCTGTCCTGCTTCAACACCTGTCCTGCTTCCACACCTGTCCTGCTTCCACACCTGTCCTTCTTCAACACCTGTCCTGCTTCCACACCTGTCCTGCTTCCACACCTGTCCTGCTTCAACACCCGTCCTGCTTCCACACCTGTCCTGCTTCCACACCTGTCCTGCTTCAACACCTGTCCTGCTTCTACACCTGTCTTTCTTCCACACCTGTCCTTCTTCAACACCTGTCCTGCTTCTACACCTGTCTTTCTTCCACACCTGTCCTGTTTCCACACCTGTCCTGCTTCAACACCTGTCCTGCTTCAACACTTGTCCTGCTTCTACACCTGTCTTTCTTCCACACCTGTCCTGTCTCCACACCTGTCCTGCTTCAACACCTGTCCTGCTTCAACACCTGTCCTGCTTCCACACCTGTCCTGCTTCAACACCTGTCCTGTCTCCACACCTGTCCTGTTTCCACACCTGTCCTGTTTCCACTCTTCTTCCACACCTGTCCTGTCTCCACACCTGTCCTGTTTCCACACCTGTCCTGTTTCCACTCTTCTTCCACACCTGTCCTGTCTCCACACCTGTCCTGTCTCCACACCTGTCCTGTTTCCACACCTGTCCTGCTTCAACACCTGTCCTGCTTCAACACCTGTCCTGCTTCCACACCTGTCCTGCTTCCACTCTTCTTCCACGCTCATCATCTCAATAGCAAGTTGATCAACACACCATCGAGAGCCTTCAGCCCCACAACTGGGGAAACCCCATTCTGAATCGACGCTGAACGCACACGAAGACAATATGAGAATCACAGCAGTCCCGCTGAACTAGCCTTAAGCCTCGTCACGTTGAAACTTCGTTAAGGTGCAGCTTTGAGTGAGATTTGAGCACAGCCTGTGCGATTTCTGAGCGAGGACTGGAGAACTACGCCTGGCACTGCATTAGCTGCACAAATCACATGTTGTTTATGGAGCTTCTTCCACAGAGATAAGGGGTCCGTAAAAGGCTGATCTAAGCACCAGGCAGCCCCGGCTGGCTTTTTCCTTGCCTGCAGGGATTACTGGGGATTACCATTTAGAAAGAGTGCACCACGTCCCCTGCCTAACCTGACCCTCAATAGCTATTTCCATTTTTCATTTAGAGGTAGGAAGTGATATGCATCTCTATAACCATATAATTTCCTCTGTGTGTATCTGGTTGAGCAGAGCCCAACAACCTATTTTCCAACTTTGCAAAGGGGTAATGCAAAACGGTGCAGGAAGAAGACGGTACGTAATATACTAATATTTTTTAGAGTGTTCCAAACAAGG
Source organism: Brachyhypopomus gauderio (assembly GCF_052324685.1). NCBI lineage: Eukaryota > Metazoa > Chordata > Actinopteri > Gymnotiformes > Hypopomidae > Brachyhypopomus > Brachyhypopomus gauderio. The sequence goes on from NC_135212.1 coordinate 11,742,798, forward strand.
GGGAACCACGGTGAACCAGACGTGCACAGATCTCAGACCTGTCGGGAGCGAGAGTGAGGGGAGTCTGTGAACCTCACATGAGATTTTACTGCACAACGGAACAGATAATGAGATGATCGAGCGATGAAGCGAAACCAAAAACAGAGCCATGTTAAGAGCGTCCAATATGGTCACAGTCTGAATGCGCCACATTAAAATGATGAGGGATGGCACTAATGACACAACGATTAGCTACATTTATCAAAGAAAGTTTATAAAAGCATCCACCTAAACCTGTTATAGAACAGCTGGAAAAGATATGGAGATTATTATTATGGAAATTAAATTATTCCTAAACGACTGCACCTCTTCGCTACCTGTAGCTAGTTATAGGTGGTACGAGGACTCTTAATAGCAAGCCTGTATTCCCTCTTCATCAGGACAACCTGTTCAGATTATTTCCAATATAAGCAGTTATTGTTCAACATATTTGTGCCTTGGTCGTTATCATTAGTGCTAAACAGATAACTCTGGCCCCAGTCCTGAAGCGCGCATTCAGTGTAATTTGTGGTAATTTTGATAAGCTTGGTAAGAGGTCATAAAGGCGTTTCAGTTTGATAAATGACATTATTTGAAGGTTTTACTGAGCATGAAGTTGCTCTACCTTGTTTGCCTTCTTGTCTGTGAAGGGCATGGCAAGAATTTGTGTGTGTGTGTGTGTGTGTGTGTGTGTGTGTGTGTGTGTGTGTGTGTGTGTGTGTGTGTGTCAAAAGGACATTTTGGTTTTTGTTTGGTAAAGGTCTTTTGAAACTTTTACAGTTCTACAGTTTCCACTAACTGATTGCACATTGTGATGGTTGTTAAATGACTAAAGGTCAAAGGTCATAAAACAATTGCACTCATATGTGGTAAATAAATGATATTAATAATATGTATTATCAACAATATGTATTATTGACTACATTTCCTTGCTTTACTTTGTTTTAGCTATAAGGTATTTTATGTGTTACAATGTTAAATGTTGTGATATATTATCATAAAAAATACAACCTATATTTTGCTATTGTTATCAGGCTTTTACCTGTAAACTTTCTATTTCAGCCACCAACAAAAGAATGCTAAATTTGCTAATATTTACTTGCTAAAGTCAACATTTTCTGCATATGCAAGAATCTTCATCAGTTATTAAAGTTAGCTGCATCGTGCAATCTCCATATTACCATAGCAGCGTTACCAGAAAGTCAGCTTGGTATTTCTGTGGTTAGCTTGTATTCTGTCTCTTTCGTTCAAATACAATTTCATGTGTCATTTTAGGTGTTTATATGAAGATTTGTCCCCAAATGGATGATTAAACGTCACGTAACTGAAGCTAACATTTTGCTTTAAGAAAGGTATACCCAGGGGTGCTCACAGTTTTCAGCTTGCGAGCTACTTATAAGATGACCAAGTCAGACAGATCTACCGGGGGTGGCGGCGAACGTAATTTTTTGAGCGGGGGGGTGGGGGGGGGGGGTGGCGAACGTAATTTGTTGAGTGGATTGCAGATTGGCTACCGTGAATGTCAATCAAAATACAACCGTCAGAGCAGATGTGCGATTCATCTACTACTATTTTATGTGACGCGATCTACGCACATTCCTTCGCGATCGACCGACACTTCCTTCGCGATCGACCGGTCGATCGCGATCGACGTAATGAGCACCCCTGGTATACCTATACTTTGTTAAATACTTTTTAAAGCCTGCCAACTGGGTAACGTTTCATAAATGAGGTTGAATTGCTAATTAAATATACATTTTCTGTAGAATAATAATCTACTATTCCAATTTTTTATCCACAATAATGTCTCGTGATATGTTTATTCAGTGGTTTTCAGGTAGGACATTAGTTTAAACTAAATCCATAAAGTCGTCGCCCCGTTACTCCCAACGACGTTAAACTTAATACCGTCAAACTGGATACGGAGGCGCGAGACACGCACGAGGATGGGTGGAGTCACGAGACCGTGGCTGCGTGTGCGCGGCGCGCGCTACAGGCATGAACAGCTGCTTGGAATCTAAACCGTTCCATCGTGCGTCTCTCTCTCTCTCTCTCTCTCTCTCTCTCTCTCTGCAGGATCATACCGGTGCGTGGTCTCATCACTGCGGTGCTCTTTTCCTCCACCCCGGTATCTCCACTTCATTTGAATGCTGGGCTACCGGGGGTCTCGTGCCTCATCGGACCCCCCCGTGCCGCGTAACTATTTAGTCACCACGGCTGAACTCACTTCACAACAGCAGCGTGCAGCGTTTCAGTGTAGCGTATGATGCTCCATGTCCCCACAATGACCACAGCTGGAATACCCTTGTGCAGTGCTCTCTGTACAGGTAAGAAACGCTCATGTTTCCGTCAGACTGTTAAATCCTAACAGGCTCATGTACCATTATATTTAGTAAAATTCTTATTAAATACGAATTTCATGATGAACAGAGTAAAGGTTAATTTACTGTTAGAGGATTCATATGGACTAAACTTTTCAAGAGAAGATAAAACGATCCAAGGGTGATTGATTTTCTTTCATTTCAAGTGTTTTAAACGTAGCAACCGTGCAAGTCTAATCAGTTTTATATTCAAAAGCGAAATAATTTTCGATGTTGTCTATAATTTATGTGTATAAAACTCTGATTGGTATATAATATGGTTGGAATCATAGTGCATTTATAATCTTACATTTTATTTTTGGTTTGCTTTTACAAAACCATCATATGTAGACAACCTATCTACACTGTTTAATTAAAGATGTTTTTAAAAAGATGCTCACAAAACCAGAAACAATAACCTCTAACATTAAGACAAGGATGGTTTTACATAGAGAGATGTTTAGATATTTTATTTTCTTGTATTGATCTCTGGTATTCATTATTAAACATGAAATAAAAGGATATACAATAGGAGGTACTGGATATAAGAAATGTTCCCTTTCTAAAAGTTTATTTGTGTAACACAGTGTAGTATTTTTTATAAAGCACAGAACAGTCACCAAGCAAATGCCTGTCACATTCTATCATCTTTACCTCTAAACACAACAATTCAGTATGCAAATCCAGACGCTTTCATCCTGCCGACACCATGACAAATGATTGCAATAAAACGCCAGATTTTGACATCATCACCGATCTCCGGGCTCCTGTTATTCAGTCTCTATCACATGCATTTCCATTTCGCAGCCGTGCAGTCCACAGGATCCCAATTTTGTTCTGTACCCATTTCAATTACTTACACGGGACTCATTTGGTGCAAGCATGGCCCTTGTAAGAAATGAAGTCATACGAAGTGACCCCACAGGGTCGCCTATAGCAAATGTGACAATTTTCCCCGGGTCAGTGGCTGAGACAAGGATCATACAAGAAGCCATTTCAGTGGCCAGTGTTAAAGGTTGAACGTACTTAACAAAACCCCATCATTGCACTGCCTATTTTGTTGTGCATTTAGATTCTTACTGGCCTGAAATCAGTTGAGTGATTGTAAGCGATGTGCTTTTCTCTGATGTTGGTTAGTTAATTTTACTTAACCTACAGCACCGAATTTTTCACCATAATTTATCAACAACAATCAACCAAGAATAGTTGCGTAAAAGCAGAAGGAAGATATCCAGTGTATGACCATCTGCTATAAGGTTATCTGATATCCCTAATTCAGCCTCCGAAGACAAAGATCCAACGTGCATCAGCAGAAGTGCAAAACTCCTCCTCAGCTTTATCACTTATCACCAGTCGCCATGCTGGGTTGCCAGGCACCGAGAGATAAACGTTAGCCTATATCAAGACATAGCCAGAGTGTCAAGCACATTTATAAAGAACCAGAATCAATATGGTTCATATTGCCAACACTGGAATGATATTTGGTAATACCCAAGGACAGACTAAATAGGCAGGAAGTGCCTGTGTAGTTCTAATGTCTCACTCGCCTTCATCTTTCTTATCTGTTCAGGTGATGTGTCACATACAAGGACATTGTGAATCTGTGGGACGAGAACCATGGAGCCGTGGCTTTTTGCATCGTCTCCCCCAAACCTGTCCGAGCCCCTTATGTATGAAAGTTTTATGCTGAACAATGACTCGGATGAGATATCGAAGAACGACACGAATCACTTCACCAAGACCGGCACAGTGGTCATCACCTTCATCTACTTTGTGGTGTGCGCTGTGGGGCTCAGCGGAAACACTCTGGTTATCTACGTTATCTTGCGCTATGCCAAGATGAAGACCGTCACGAACATCTACATCCTCAATCTGGCCGTAGCAGACGTTCTCTTCATGATGAGCCTCCCTTTCATTGCCATGCAGCTGGCACTGGTCCACTGGCCCTTTGGCGCTCCGCTGTGTCGTGTGGTCATGACCGTCGACTCCCTCAACCAGTTCACCAGCATCTTCTGCCTAATGGTGATGAGCATTGACCGGTATTTGGCTGTGGTGCATCCCATCAAGTCCACCAAGTGGAGGAAGCCACGGGTCGCCAAGACCATCAACCTGGCAGTGTGGGGGATCTCCTTTCTGGTCAACATGCCCATTGTCATCTACAGCGGATTGATCACCATGTCAGACGGCTGCTTCTGCACCATCGTCTGGCCCGAACCACAGGAGGCCTACTACACCGCCTTCATGTTCTATACCTTCTTCCTGGGTTTCTTCCTGCCGCTGATGGTCATTTGCCTGTGCTATCTGCTCATCATCGTCAAGGTGAAGTCTTCAGGGATTCGGGTGGGCTCTTCCAAGAGGAAGCGCTCGGAGAAGAAGGTGACGCGCATGGTGTCCATCGTGGTGGCCGTCTTCGTGTTCTGCTGGCTGCCGTTTTACGTCTTCAACGTGACCTCCGTGACGGGCACCATCAGGAGCACACCTATCCTGAGAAGCACCTTCGCCTTCGTGGTCGTGCTGGGCTACGCCAACAGCTGCGCGAACCCCATACTGTATGCTTTCTTGTCGGAGAACTTTAAGAAGAGCTTCCAGAATGTTCTGTGCCTGAAAAAGGTAGGTGGCCTGGATGAGATTGAACGCAGTGACAGCAGACAGGACAAGTCCCGCATGATGAACGATCCCACCGAGACTCAGAGCACACTGCTGAATGGGGACCTGCAGACCAGTATTTGAGAGAGGGAAGCCAAACCCTGTGGACACACGGTTAAACCACACTCACTCGTACAAGGAAAAGAAGGACAAACCTGAGAAGTCTACAGAATCCTCAGAATCAAGTGCTATTTAAGAGGCATACTTAGTGAGAGGTATTTAGTTTCATTTCCAGCTGGAAAGGTCTGACTTTCTTTTTTGTCCATTCATAGGTGTTCTTGAAACCCACCAAAGTCATGTTTATCCTCTTGCCCTCATATTCAGGCTTTCAGACTCATTTATAATCCTAATCCTAATCATCCTAATTCTGATGATATTTCAGACTATTGGATCAGACAAGCCTGAACCTTGAAGTGTTTTGATGGAATTGGTTCAAATGGGATATCGCGAAGATCAGTTGTGCAGACAGGAGGCCATGCCAACACCACACCCTACCATGTATGGGCTGTGATGTTACCCTAGGAGAACAGTCTGATCACAGCAAGAACACATCCACAAATCCAACTCTAAAACATAACTGCACACCACTCATTTTTTAATCCAATCTGATTACTGAAACTGTATTTCTCTTGATTTGAAACACTGGAGCAACTGCAGATGTTTTTCACTGACAGATCTTGACTTATTCTTCGAAGAAGTCAAACAATTGAACTATTGGAAAATGAATGTGTGTCTAAAGTGTGACGTAACCTGTGAATGTTTGGTATCTTTAAAATGGCACTGAATGTCTACATAACTTTCTGCCAGAATGTACAGATTTATACTTAAACTTTTCCTGTTCAAAATATGCTTTCCAAACTATGATGTACAGTGGTAGACACTATTTGTTAAGACAACTGCAATTGTTGTTTATGTGAACTGAGTTTCTCTTATTCTTATGTAGCCTGCCTACAGTTTAGAATGGGGGGCATATGGTCTGGTTTACCACTAACCAAACTGCTGCTAGAATGTATAGACGTATACAGATTTCAGGAGATGTCTTGTCCTTGTTGTGACTATGTTTGAAATTTTACTAGTTTATCTGAGCTGGCCTTAGGACCCCTGGCTATTCACAAAAACTCAGTTCTTGAAAATATATTAGTACAATGACACTTCTGACCAGGTTATTGTACTATTGAATGATCAGAGCAAAAGTAATTTATGAGCTTCACCATATTATACAGCACGGGTCACTGTTATTGCTGTAGATACCGTTCCATTTAGTGCTGATTTCACACACTGTGTGTATATAAAGAAGAGACATGGGACCTTTATTGGTTGACTCCTTGCCACAGTTCCCCTAACATGCCTACATGGTATGGTCTCCTCTTTAAACCCCACGTTTGCTTTATCTGACTTGAAACTCAAGTGTGTGATACATGGTGGGATATGGTCTTTCTCTCTCTCTCTCACACACACACACAATGAATTGCGAAGGGCTAGGACGTGCACCCCGGCGGACTTTCACGCTGCTGGTTTCAGCTTCAACAACTCCTGTTTGTCCTCGACATCACAGACTGTTGGGGAGCCTCCAGACTGTTGGGGAGCCTCCAGACTGGTCCTAGTTGTGATCACACAGCAGGTTACTGGTATGTGTGTGTGGTCACATTCATCTGCTTTATATAACTGTGGTCGCTCGGTGTGCCTTTTCCCACGCTGGGACATTGTCGACACGTAGTTTGCAAGGTGCTGTGTTTTTGCACTGCGCAAAGTGTAAACTGTGTCCCCCTCATCGCCTGTGGTGTTTCTCTGTTTATTCCTCAGCTAATACGAGACTGTTTTTTTTTTTTTAAGTAAAACACTTGGTAGAGTTACATCACGATAGAGTCCGTCTTTTTTATTGAAACAAACCGCATATTTTATCTACTGCAAAACGATCTTGTAGTCTGATGGTGTAAAGAATTGCGCAAACACTATCGGCCGCTTCCCTGCTACACAGATCTTGTGTCATATTGAAGCGCTCACATACCATTTCACATATTGATGTCCTGCCAACCGGGCTGCCATAGCCTACCATGTAAACCCGAGATTCTCTGCTAAACTTATACTATATGTGATCTGTCTCGTGTTAAATACCAAAAGGGTTTGTCCGTCACTGTCTCAGAAGTAGCCATCACCCCACTCCCGTGCTAAATCAATGCAGATTTTGAAATGCTACATTAAAATGAAATATGTTTAAACTGTCACTATTTTTGATCGATTCATGTATTTAGTTATTAATCTAAATCAGACTGTTAAACGTTTTTGTCAGTGATTGTTCGATGCTTTTGGAAGTAAAATTTGGTTGCTCATTAAACTTCACTACAATTGCATAATTCCTCGTGCCCATCGTTGACTGTCTCTGCCCTACGCATGAGAAAACACAACTAAAACACAGATAACTCCCAGCTCGAGGAGGGATGTAGAGTAAGGACAAACCATCCATGTCTTGCTTCACTCGCAGGTGCAGCGTGTCTCAGCGATGACACAGCGCCCTCCAGTGGTCAAACATCTGAATTACAGAGAATCCAGACTTGAATCTTAGCGATCCACATTTTTCAGGTTTAGTGCCATTTCCTGGTTTGAACTATTAGAATTGCAGACAGATCTGTAGTCGATAAGTGAATTAGCAAAAGTATGCAGTTATTTTTTAGATTGCATATCTGACTTTTAAGCATTGTTTTTTTGTACATTTACACATAATTTAAAGTGAGACGAACCAGATAACTAAAACGTGAAATTTAGCCTTTAAAACTTCTATTTAAAAATTGAGATTTCGAGAGGCATCATCTGCACAACATCTAAGCGACGTTTGAAGTTTCTAGAGACTAGTGCTAGTCTGAATATCTACTTAGCCTGTCCACTGATCTTCAGTATGGGGGAAACAGTCGTCCAGATGCTGCAGCCAGACGTTCATTTGGAACATGAACTCTAGTTCATTCATGTTCTTCCCATTGAAATAAAAAACGTAATACATGCCTATACCTGCGATGGGTGGACCCGTTTACACTAAACACTAAGCGCAGCGAACGTGCGCGAACGAGGACTGAGAAACATGAAACACGAAAAGCCCACGGTGCAGTTGAGTTTTATTAACTGAAACAGACGTCGTGCTCTCTAGTTTCAGCTGCGTCCCTGAATATCGACGAGTGGCTCTCTATGGGAAAGCCATCATGCCACTCGCTGTGCACCATGCACGTCTACGCTCGTGTCACTGTGCTCCACGCACGTCTACGCTCGTGTCACTGTGCACCATGCACGTCTACGCTCGTGTCCATTTCTGGTATACGAGAAGAATGACGTGTAGCAGACCAGAGACTAGTCTTCAAGAATCACCCCCAATGTTTCTTGAATGTCTTGTGTTTTATAGACACAGCGGGCGCGTGCTGGCTGTGCGCGTGCAGTGTTAACACCAGAGACACAATGTAAATCTTCCTGCAAAACATACAGTCAGCAATATTGAGTCATAAAAATCACTCACTCACACACACACACACACACACACACACACACACACACACACACACACACACACACACACACACACACACACACACACACACACACACACACACACACACTACCCTGGTATGTTATTTTTGTTTCTCTTTAGCTCCACGTGGAACAGCATACTGATTCAATAGAGCAGCATGGGACTCGCGTGCGGAGGCAGCAGCGAGCGAGCGAGCGTGCGTGCGTGCGTGCGAGCGACACGTTGCCATGGATACTGCGTGAAGCGCGTGGAACTACGAGGTGCCGTCCCGGTCCATCTCGTCCGTGTGTCTCCGGTCCCCTCGACCATTAACGCGGATGAACACAAAAGGTTCAACAAAAATAAATTAAATAGTTTTACTGCCTTCGTGTGACAGCCAAGGTAGTCGGGTTTATAACCTGCCCGCCATTTTCACTTTCAGACAGAGACGAACTCGGCGCCTGCGCACTGACACCAGCGCGCGTGGGCTAGAGGCGCGCGAACACGACACACGTCACGGACGCGCCCAGACGTTTTAGGTTTCCTTGGCAACGCTGACTCGGGTCACGGCAACAGGCCAGCTCAAGCCCGCGCGCCCTGGCTCTCCCAACGAGTCATCTTTTAAAAAATAGATATCGTACAGTATCATACTTGAATCATACAGTATTTCATAACAAATATCACAAAGAATACTCGATCATTTCTTAAAAAAAAAAATCTTAATACTTATTCTTTTTGCATTCACTTCCATATACAGTACAGACGAGACCTCAGCACACCACCCCTCTAATGCCTGATCAGAGTGACAGCACCAAGAAGATAAACAAGACATCAAAACAGGAAATAAGGAAACTGAAAAATAAAAATAAACCCTACAAAAACAATACTGTAGTCAAAGCTGTGCCCTCTCATTCACAGATCTGTTCATTTTGGCCTCCTCTCCTTTTTCTGTCTGCAGAGAAAGTGGAAGGAGAGATGAAGACCCAGACCCAGTCCCAGGTGCCGTTTTCCTCCCACCTCTGTGCCTCCTCTTCCTCCTCTTCCTCCTCCACCTTTCTCACGTCAAGTATCAGTTAGCTCAGTGCTGATTTGTACGTGTTGCACGATGCTTCTTCTGTTTTTTTTTGTTTGTTTTTTTAAATAATCGTTTATTTTAATTTTGTGTCTGATATTTCATTGGCCCCTTGCAAGAGGGAGGCTGGGGTAGTCAGTCTCAGGTAGGCTTGTGTCAGTGTCGTCCTCTACTGGTGGGAGTGGACGTCCCTCTTGACTGCTCCCTCTGCATAACCAAAGCGCTCCACCATCAGCAGACGTGTAAGGCTACTCGTATTCAAGGAACTGCTTATGGTAGAATAATAAATACCTGCAGGAGAGACAAAAAGAATATGTGAACTTCAAATTATTTTTTGATTCTTTATCTTACATTTGAAAGAAATGACAATTATGACCAAAGCCAGGCAGCCATGCCTGTCAAGCACTTTGTAGAGATGGCTAGAATTTCTACATGGTTCAGCTGTTATTCTCTGGCCTACCAGTAGTTGGCACCAGCACGCCCCAATCTGGGGACTTGTATATGAACCAGAATCAGTGCATGACAATGTGGCGTATACTAATCCGAAGACAGCTGTAAACAAACTTTACGGGGTTACAAATCAAAGAGCATTTGCATCCTGAGAGGTGTTTTTCTGGAAATAAATCTTGATGCTCTTTTAAACAATTTTATGCACCAAGAGTCAGTGAAACAGCAGCATACCGAGGAGGAGGGCCATCTCTGCCAGACTAAAACCCATTACTGAGATTGGGCCCGATTTAAATACGCGTCATGCTTAAACCAACCAATTAGCACGTCCACTCACGATTCTGTTTCCAACTAATAGACCAATGAGAGCACAGAACACGTGCACGTCTGGGTTATATAGACTAGCATAAAAAGGTTCTGCACAAGTAGAATACAGGGCATAATGTAGCACATGCACCCCAGACCCGTCCGTGCATGTCAAACTGCTCGTTATCACTGTTTCACTGTTTGGAGGCGTCTTGAGCAGGTTCTTCATAAGCCGGGATGGTGTCCCTCACCCCTCGCTGTCCAGGACATCTTTAATGCTGGCCTTGGTGATGATGGCATCGTCACACTTAAACCACTGGTCCTTGTGCTGGCGGATGAAGCTGGTGTAGTGGCCACTCTCCAGCGTCCCCTGGTGGTTCACCACGGCAAACAGGGAATACCTGAGGAACGGCACACGCATGTCACACACAACCAGCACGGAGAGACTTTCCAGTTCAGGTGTGGAACATTTCAACATTACTAGAGGCCATTATAACCAGTAGTGGACAGAAACTATTAAACACACAATAAATCAAAGCCTGAAGTTTTCTGTTCTTTAATTATGGGACAACCAGCAGGGACATAAAATAAACTTTAATCCAGAGATGTGTATGTATCCAAAATAAAACTATTAATAGCAAGAGGTTGAGATGCTACAGACTGTGGGCTACACCCACAAACCTGTGGGCTACACCCAAACGCGTGGGCTACACCCAAACGCGTGGGCTACACCCAAACGAGTGGGCTAAACCCACAGCCTGTGGGCACGCAGTTAATTGACGGCTGTACTTCCTGTTAAACGCGTGTAGCTACAAAATGAATGAAGCTTTTACTCACTTATTGTCATTTAATATGTCTACTGACTGCTGGTACTGGCCATTCACTCTGCTCTCTTTACTGTGGAAGGAAGAAAAGGGAAGTGTGAGTGTGTGTATGTATCTAATACATATGTATTACACACACACACACACACACACACACACACTTACGCACAAGCTTTCATACCATTACTTTTACACTAATTATTACTTATTAATTAAGCACAATTTTCTGTTTCCATGAGCATTTAAATGCCAAACAAGAATACAGATCTCTGGTCTCTGGCACACGTCTGGTTAATTTTACTTTCCAATGAAAATACAGCAACAAACCACCGGGCAGCACTAACTGCACTCGATAAAGAGTGAACCCGTTAAATTTTCAGGCCTGGTCCAGATTAGCAATAACACGGGCCCAGTACCGCCAGATGAAGAGAGTATAAAAGAGCGTTAAAGAGGTGGCCGACGACTCAAAGTGCCGGAGACGGACAGACTGTCAAGATTCAGAAGCTGAGCATGGACACAAAATGGCTTCCCGAGCTTTCTGCATGCGCACATGGTTGTGTGTGTGTGTATATATCTGTGTATTTGAGGGTTCGCACACACGTGAGAATGAAAACATCCTCACGAGGTTGTAAGAATAACTTCAGAGCTGGTCCTTTCGTCCGGTCCAGAAACTTGCGTGCGGTTATTTTAGGAAAAGTATTTTATTTTCACCTTTCAAAGTCTTAGATGCACTTTTACATTCTACGACTTTCCTTACTCGTTCAAACCTTCAGTGCAGTATTTTCACGAGGAATGTATGTTCACTGCTCAACTTGTTGCTGAGGCAACACTGAAGTCATGTGAGCTCTCCGCCGTTGCTGGGAGACGGAGGTAGCGCAAACAAGATGGCGGCGCAGCACGTCTGCTGCTGCTGAACTGTTGTGCACGCCGTTGACATGAGAAGAAACATATTTGTGGAGGGCCGTATTCAGTATGGACTGTACCGTACTGTGTGTGTGTATGTGTGTTGTCTTGGCTCACCTGGAGGCCATGAAGGGCGTCATATCTAGCTCCAGAGGGAAAGACACGTAGGTGGTGATCTTCCTCCGTAATTTGGCAGAGTGCTCAAAGCGCTGCGTCGGCAGACACGGCCCACGAGGAGAGACACTTTGTATTAAAAAACAACCTCCACTGACATAACGAAAGAACATGAGTGTAAACAAAAAATATGAATATGAATACAGAACCATCGATGACATGTCGCCATATATGTTATTGTTGGTATAGTATGTCAGTCATATTTACTGTTTACACTTGTTTTCTTCTTTTGTGTAGCACCACTGTCCTGGTAGAACAGTATTCCGTTTCACTGTATATATCTGGAATGACCATAAAAATATGATAACTCCACCACCACTGCCTCCTCATGGTCAAGATCATCCAAACGCCTCCTGCATTCCCAGAACTGAGGGACCTTCTGAAGCTCTGAAGCATTCACTGGCACTAGTGCTTTGAACATTTGTCGAAACCTCATTGCGATCCAACCAGTTGCATTGGGTTGCTTCTCGAAAGCAAGATACATGGCCTGCAGTTCACACGTTTACACTCAAAGCAGCTACATATTCGGGCAAAATTCTAATCCCCTAAATGTCACGGCTGAAGAGACGAAAGACTGCTGGAGTGAAAAAAACAAGCGTGTTCAAGCAAAACAAAACCAACCCACAAACTAAACCAGGTCCTGTTCTCATAAACAAAACCAGGCCCATCACTACAGAACCTGCCCCTTACTCAACTGGGTCCATCACTACAGAACCTGCCTCTGACTCAACTGGGCCCATCTCTACAGAACCTGCCACTTGGGTCAGATGCAAAATAATCATTAAGAGTTTTAAGGAGATGTTAATTAAGAGGCTTGATTTCAAAATGAGTGTTCACCAACCACGACAGGTTATTTTACAATAAGAGGGACCTTGTTATCTCTAAATAACGAGAAACACCTACATCTGAAAGTCTGTTCTGCAGACTAATCAAGGAACTCTGGCCTACAAAACCACTGGGGTAACAAACATCTGGACCACGAGTGAGGACGTCCATAATGTGCATAATCGCTCACCTAGTACGCCTCCATGTTGCTATGACCAGTGAATCAGACCATTTCTCAAGCATTAATGACTGTTAATGGGTTGAAAACAGTCATTTTCAACGTCACAGGGACAGTGCCTTGTTTAATATAGGACATTCCACATACACCTCCGCAACCGAATGTGGTATTTAAGAAGTTCATTTGCAGCAGCCTGTGACTACAGCTAGACAATTATTCTGAAAGGTCTGAGATGAAAGGACAACTTACGCTTGGTGGGAAATGTATCATAACACAGCAAACGCTTGTACAAAGGACCAACACTTATATAAGATTAACCCACATGCATTGGTTGACTTAGTTTAATTGCTAGGCTGTTTCTGACTGGACACAGCTGGAACTGAACAGGGGTCCTCCCCCTCACGCCCCTTTACAGTAGTTTAGCAGGTAGTTTATGACGGGGTCCTCCCCCTCACGCCCATTTACAGTAGTTTAGCAGGTAGTTTATGACAGGGTCCTCTCCCTCACGGCCCTTTACAGTAGTATAGCAGGTAGTTTATGACAGGGTCCTCCCCCTCACGCCCCTTTACAGTAGTTTAGCAGGTAGTTTATGACAGGGTCCTCCCCCTCACGCCCTTTTACAGTAGTTTAGCATGTAGTTTATGACAGGGTCCTCCCCCTCACGCCCTTTTACAGTAGTTTAGCATGTAGTTTATGACAGGGTCCTCCCCCTCACGCCCCTTTAGAGTAGTTTAGCAGATAGTTCATGACGGGGTCCTCCCCCTCACGGCCTTTTACGGTAGTTTAGCAGGTAGTTTATGACGGAGTCCTCCCCCTCACACCCTTTTACAGTAGTTTAGCATGTAGTTTATGACATGGTCCTCCCCCTCACGCTCCTTTACAGTAGTTTAGCAGGTAGTTTATGACAGGGTCCTCCCCCTCACGCCCCTTCACAGTAGTTTAGCAGGTAGTTTATGACAGGGTCCTCCCCCTCACGCCCTTTTACAGTAGTTTAGCAGGTAGTTTATGACAGGGTCCTCTCCCTCATGCCCCTTTACAGTAGTTTAACAGGTAGTTTATGACAGGGTCCTCCCCCTCACACCCTTTTACAGTAGTTTAGCATGTACAGTTGTGATCAAATTTATTCAACCCCCAATGCTGCGAAGGGTTTTATGGAATTCAGTGCACATTTGTAATTGTGTTCATAATGAAATCTTACAAGGACTTGTTAAAGAACTAAATGCAACTAAGATAGCATCAATTTTTTTTGTCATAAAGTATTAAATGGCCTTTTTGTGATTTCTTCATTGACAATTATTCAACCCCTTTACGACTACCACTCCTAAGAACAGAGGTTCATTCCAGTGTTTTCCATCAGGTATTGAAAACATCTGTGGATGTCAACGAGCAGCAATCAAGCATGATAAGCACCAATTAGGCAGATTTAAAAGGACTGTGATACTCAGCTCCTTCTAGACATCTACTGGTGTGTTTCCAAGCATGGTGAAGGCAAGAGAATGGTCCCAGAAGACAAGAGAAGAGGTTATTGCTCTTCACAAGAATGGCAATGGATATAAAAAGATTGCGAAGTTGTTAAATATTCCAAGAGACACTATCGGAAGTATCATTCGCAAGTTCAAGTTAAAGGGCACAGTGGAAACGTTACCTGGTCGTGGCAGAAAGAAGATCCTGACCGCGACTGCTGTGCGCTACCTGAAGCGTAATGTGGAGAAAAATCCCCGCGTGACTGCTAAGGAACAGAAAAAAGACCTGTCAGATGTGGGCACTGAAGTTTCAGCTCAGACAATAAGGCGCGCACTGCATAACGAAGACCTCCATGCCAGAACGCCCAGACGCACCCCCTTGCTGACTCCAAAGAACAAGAAAAGTCGACTGCAGTATGCCAAAAGTCATGTGGACAAGCCACAAAGGTTTTGGAACAGTGTACTGTGGTCAGATGAAACTAAATTAGAACTGTTTGGGACAATGGACCAGCGCTATGTTTGGAGAAGGAAGAACCAGGCTTATGAACAAAAGAACACCTTGCCTACTGTGAAGCATGGCGGGGGGTCAATTATGCTTTGGGGCTGTTTTGCTTCTAATGGTACAGGAAAGCTTCAACGTGTGCAGGGTACCATGAATTCCCTTCAGTACCAGGAGATCTTGGAGGAAAATGTGATGGAGTCAGTCACAAACCTGCGGCTTGGGAGACGTTGGACCTTCCAACAGGACAATGATCCGAAGCACACATCCAAGTCCACTAGAGCATGGTTGAACATGAAAGGCTGGAACATTCTAGAGTGGCCATCGCAATCACCAGACTTAAATCCAATTGAGAACCTCTGGTGGGACCTAAAGAAGGCAGTTGCAGTGCGCAAGCCTAAGAATGTGACTGAACTGGAGGCTTTTGCCCATGAAGAATGGGCTAAGATACCCATAGGTCGCTGCAAGACACTTGTGTCAAGCTATGCTTCACGCTTGAAAGCTGTCATAACTGGAAAAGGATGTTGTACTAAGTACTAAAAAATAATGTCACTAGGGGGTTGAATAAAACTGATAATGATGTGAGCACAGTAAAGACATTTGTGGTTATTCCATCATAAATATTATGTTATGTTTGTCTAATTTATAAGTGCCTCTTTGATATAATTGTAAATAAGATGACTGAAATGATCAAAATCAATGTCAAACTGGCCAAAACACTTTATTTCAGTGGGGGTTGAATAAATTTGATCACAACTGTAGTTTATGACATGGTCCTCCCCCTCACGCTCCTTTACAGTAGTTTAGCAGGTAGTTTATGACATGGTCCTGCCCCTCACGCTCCTTTACAGTAGTTTAGCAGGTAGTTTATGACAGGGTCCTCCCCCTCACACCCTTTTACAGTAGTTTAGCAGGTAGTTTATGACAGGGTCCTCCCCCTCACGCCCCTTTAGAGTAGTTTAGCAGGTAGTTTATGACAGGGTCCTCCCCCTCACACCCTTTTACAGTAGTTTAGCTGGTAGTTTATGACGGGGTCCTCCCCCTCACGCCCCTTTGTAGTAGTTTGGCCAATGGAACTTACTTTTAGGTGAAAACATGCTACTATGGGAAGCTTCTTCATTGTCAGCTGTTTGGTGGACTCTTGGTAGCTATGACAACCACCACATTTGATCTTGGCACTGCTTCCTAGATGCTCGGGCCGAGTGAACCTGCACAACAGAATGACGGAGAACGAGAGAGAGACAGGCAGGCAGGCAGATAGCAGAGACAGACAGACACATACAGGCAGGCAGAAAGACAACAGAGACAGACAGAAAGATAACAGACATATAAACATGGGCATCTTCACAATGGACTCAATCTATGTAGACTTTATTTTGTAAACGAAGGCCATCTGAGAGTGAGGAGTGTGTGGTATGTAGTTTGGCACGCCGGCTTGGGTGACTAGTCTTACGGGCCGCATTGCCCGATGAACTGAAAACGCAAACATGGCCATGCACCTCCCCATACAACACCCCCCCCCCTCTTCTCTCATCAGGGTCTCCACTGTTTCGAATACACATTTCTGAACCTTCGACCCCCCCCCCCCCCCCCCCCCCCCCTTTACTGGGCATATTAGATTTAGAGACTAGACTACAGATTAGTGAGAGACCACAGACTGGACACTACAGATTACAGCTACAGACTACGGTCCATGTTTCCATGCAGTCTGCGTCAGTCTTCCTAAGCTTTCAGTCTCTGAACACAGCACAGGATGTAGGCTGTGAATGCACAGAGGCAGAATCAGTGCTGTACCAGTACGCTGGTACCAGTACAGAACCCACGGCTGGGTCGTCACACCCTGCCTGGCACCACGGGCCCGTGAATGAGGTCACGCCGCCAAGACATGCCAGGGGTCGGTCCTTCCGCACCTGCGTAGACAGTCTGTGAGCGTGGTGGAGCTGGTCACGTGACCCTCGCCGTTCAGCACCGCACCGTCGCCCCCTGGGCTCAGCGGCCAGAAGGACATGGACGAACCTGGCAGGTCCAGACTGATGTCCCAGAATGGGTCTATCGTTGTGGAAACACCGCTGCAGAGGAACACATAAGAAGGTTACAGAGTGAGTGTGTGTGTGTGTGTGTGTGTGTGT
The DNA here is from genome assembly GCF_052324685.1 of Brachyhypopomus gauderio. NCBI lineage: Eukaryota > Metazoa > Chordata > Actinopteri > Gymnotiformes > Hypopomidae > Brachyhypopomus > Brachyhypopomus gauderio. The sequence continues at coordinate 11,760,132 of NC_135212.1, forward strand.
GTGTGTGTGTGTGTGTGTGTGTGTAAAAAAGACAGCATGGTGGGAACCCTATTAACATAAAAGGTGATGTGTCGCAATGTGTGTGTTGTTATGCACACAAATGTTCACTAAAGTGCCAGAATGTGTCTAGTGCCGCACACACAGATGTCCACAGACTGATCTGCAAACATATTACCCAAAACTCCACACGAGCACGACAGACACGAACTGCGGCTAAATCGTACTTTCTTGGCTCGATACGGCCGGGAAAACACAAACAAATGTGCTCCATCAATCACAAACACTGAAATGTCAGAGCGCTCCTCTGGATCGTGGATTAAAGCACGGAGCACCTTGGCCGTTGTGATGAGTCACGGTGCTGTTCTAATGAAAGCCCCGCAGGAACACACGCATCACACACGCATCACACAGCAAAGACGGAGGAAAGGTGAGAGGTGTATAACAAAAATGTATGACAGACTGGGCGTGATGTTGGGTGTACTGTGCGTGTGTGTGTGTGTGTTAAAGGAGGGCTGTGCAGGCAGGCCACAACGCTACAGTCCTACAGTACATCTACACTATCACAGTCCTGCCCACTTCTGTACGCGAGTGTGTGTCTACTTACATTTGTGCATGTGTACATGTGTGTATATGTGCGTGTGTATATGTGCACATGTGTTTGTAGTAACGTTTACAGTAACTGTGTGTGTACGTGTACGTGTGTGTGTGTGTGTGTACGTGTGTGTGTACGTGCGTGTGTGTGTGTGTACGTGCGTGTGTACACGTGTGTGTACAGGTCTTACTGGCAAACTTGACACGTAACGTCCGACTGCAGACCGCCAGTGAAGATCTGGTCAATGATGCAGTTACAGTGATTTGGGTTGTTTGCCTTTCTTCCCATTATCGTCTCCTGGGGGGGGGGGGGGGGGGGGGGGGGGGGGGAGACAGAGAGGAGTGAATGAGTGTGCGTATTTTCTCTGGTAAAGTATTTCACACGTTCTTATTAACTAATTCGGTAGACCCTTTTATTTAAAACATATCAAACTCCGATGATCTCTCTACCACCACCACCTCATGTTCTCAATAATTACCTCCTTCATCCCCAGAACTTCTGGAAGTGTCAGAACTGTCCGTCTTTTTACAGTGTGCCCCATGTTGACTGGAAGGAATGCACAAGTGTGTGTGTGTGTGTGTGTGTGGGTGTTTGGGTGTGACAGCAATTTTCCTGCAGCTTTTGCAGATAAGAATATTTTAGAGTGCCCCCCTCACCACAGAGTTATTGTGTTCCCTGGAGCGGAGAATGTGTGGTGTGCATGGCTGTGTGTGTAAAGTGTACCCATGACAGTGTGTGTGTAGGTCTGAGTGTGTTACACCATACAAATGTAGGTTTGTGTGTGTGTATTAACCTATGTGGGCAAGTGTGAGTGTGCGTGTGTGCAGGTCTGAGTGCGTGTTACACCATACAGGTGTGTGTGTGTGGATCTGAGTGGTGTGTTACACAAGCAGGTGTGTGTGGATCTGAGTGGTGTGTTTGGATCTGAGTGCGTGTTACACCAAGCAGGTGTGTGTGTGTGCTCTACCTTTGCAGTGGCGGTGCAGTACGTCCAGGGCGGCGATGAGGAACTCGTGTGCGTCCTGCTGCTCGTAACCCGGCCAGGTGTCTGCGCGTGTGTCCAGACCAGGTGTAGCAGTCGGAATGGGATGTGGGGGGGGAGCGGTGGCCCGAATAGAACTAGAGAGAGAGAGAGAGAGAGAGAGAGAGAGAGAAGAGAGAGAGAGAGAGAGAGAGAGAGAGAGAGAGAGAGAGAGAGAGAGAGAGAGAGAGAGAGAGAGAGAGAGAGAGAGAGAGAGAGAGAGAGAGAGAGAGAGAGAGAGAGAGAGAGAGAGAGAGAAGTCAAATTGGATTCTTACCAAATTACCGCACCACTGATCATATTTACACCCTACACACTCTAATTGATAAATACGTTGCCCAAAATAAAAACAAATTTTTTGCATGCTTTATAGACTTTAAAAAGGCTTTTGATTCTATTTGGCACCAGGGATTATTTTACAAACTTCTTGAAAGTGGTATAGGGGGTAAAACATATGATCTAATTAAATCAATGTACACAGGAAATAAGTGCGGAATAAAAATTGGCAATAAACAAACAAACTCCTTCTCTCAGGAGCGCGGAGTGAGACAGGGCTGCTGTTTAAGCCCAACACTATTTAATATCTATATTAATGAATTGGCAAAAATATTAGAACAATCCACAGCTCTGGTCTCACTCTGCACGACTCGGAGATCAAATTCCTGCTCTATGCAGACGACCTGGTTCTGCTGTCCCCCACTGAGCAAGGTCTACAGCAGAACCTGGACCTGCTGGAGCAGTACTGCCAGAACTGGGCCCTGGCAGTAAACCTCAAAAAGACAAGTATAGTAATATTCCAGAAAGGACCCAGATCTCAGGGATCAAAACACACATCTAGATTTAGATTAGGCTCAGAGGAAATTAGACACTCCTCAACCTATAATTATTTAGGCATCAAAATAAGTTCTTCAGGAAGTTTTAATCAGGCAGTGAATGAACTGAGAGGTAAAGCTCGCAGGGCTTTTTACGCCATAAAACGACAAATCTTTGCAGAAATTCCAATCAAAATTTGGTTAAAAATTTTTGAATCTGTAATTGAACCAATTGCCCTTTATGGCTGCGAGGTGTGGGGTCTGCTTACAAATCAACAATTTGACAAATGGGACAAACATCCAACAGAGACTCTGCATGCAGAATTCTATAAAAATATCCTAAAGGTCCACAGGAACACCACCAACAACGCATGCAGAGCAGAATTAGGCCAATACCCATCACTGATAAAAATACACAAAAGGGCAATCAAATTCTGGACGCACCTGAAGCACAGTGACCCCCACTCATACCATTATAAAGCCCTGCAGTACCAGGAGTTGAGCAAAGAGAACAAAGATCCCCTCACTCAGCTGGTCCTGAACTACACACTAACACTCGCTAACACACACTCACACACTAACACTCACCAGATTCAGGACCAGGAAATCAAGACCAATCTGATCAGAACCAACAACATTACAGCTAATCTGAGAGAAACATACACAGAACACTGGGAAAACCAGACAAAATCACAAAGTAGAATGCAATGTTATCTGGCCCTAAAGAGACAGTACACTGTGGCAGAGTACCTGAGCACAGTGACTGATCTGAAACTGAGAACCACCCTGACGAGGTACAGACTCAGCCAGCACAACCTGGCTATAGAGACTGGCAGGCACAGAAGATCATGGGTGCCCCAGGAAAACAGAACTTGCCAACAGTGCAAGATAGGTAAAATTGAAACAGAGCTGCATTTCCTGACAGAATGCCAAAAATTCACTGATATTCGAAACAAATTTTACATAAAATTCATCAATAAACACCCCACATTCAACAGCCTATCTGATCTAGAGAAACTCCCCTACCTACTAGGAGAGCACAGAGACTGCTGCACACTCGCAGCACAATACGTCATGGCCTGCCACCGGGAGAGGGACAGTGAGTGATCACACATACACGCACACACATACACACATATACGCATACACACACACACACACACACACGTCTTTGATGTATGTAAATATACATGTGGTTCCCCTTCTTACCCCCTTATGCATGTATTATTTGATTTCAACTTCTGATTTTGTTATTTAATTAGGGAAATGTATTTATGTGTATGTATATATTAATTTTACCTGTTGTTTACTCCTTAACAATTTTGTAATGTTTAGAGTTGTGAGCCCAACTTTTATCTAGTGTTACTAATATTATAAGTGTTCAGGCTTTGGCAATACAAATGAAGCAATATTTGTCATGCCAATAAAGCACCTTGAATTGAAATTGAATTGAATTGAGAGAGAGCGCGAGAGAGAGGAGAGTAAATGTGCCATATTTTGTCAATTGTGATTTTTTCACCGCAATCGAAATTTGTCCTCCACTTGCTGTCGGACAGGTGGTGATACGACTCTGTGGGAACTGCAAGAGGAAGAGGATCAGGTCTCCAAGAGCTGGAGGGGCCACGTTAACGCCCCAAGACCTCTAACACACACACGCACACACGCGCGCGCGCGCGCGCGCGCACACACACACACACACGCGCGCACACACGCAGTCACAGTTCACTGGTAAATGGAATATTTTCACTGCTAATCACTTTTTAACTCTCAAGCACAGTTACTGTTCAACTGAACTGACCTAAATTCATGTGTGTGCTCCACAGCTATCTACCTCTCTCTCTCCCACACACACACACACACACACACACACACACACACACACCCCTTCCTCTCTCTCCCACACACACACACACACACACACACACACACCCCTTCCTCTCTCTCCCACACACACACACACACCCCTTCCTCTCTCTCCCACACACACACACACCCCTTCCTCTCTCTCCCACACACACACACACCCCTTCCTCTCTCTCCCACACACACACACACCCCTTCCTCTCTCTCCCACACACACACACACACACACCCCCCTTCCTCTCTCTCAAACAACAGGTACAGAGCTGAGTCAGCTTCAGTTTCAAATGTAGACACTAGCAATTACCATTACAACCATCCTACCAATGCGTGCACACACACACACACACACACACACACCCCCCTCACCTCCTGAAACAGCTGAGCCATCTCACACACCAGACAGGAGTTGGACTGCATCTCGCACTTGTGTCGGTCTGACAGGAAGAAGTCCCGCAGCAGGGGTGTGTGTGTGAGCGCCTGCACGATGCAGTTCATGAAGCACGTGTTGCCCAGGTTGATGAGGCCGCGTAAACCTGCAGCACACACACACACACACACACACACACACACACACGTGTGAAGACCCCCAGAAAAATCACAACTCATTCCAGCGCCGTACCACCACACGTTACACAACCTCACAACCCAGATGACACAGGAAGAGGAAGTGGAGAGAGAAGCTCCCAGCGACAGGAAGTGGTGGGTCTACGGTGACCTCCATTCACCGTCAAACCGGACCTGCCTGAGCAGAACTCAGACGGGACGTGTGTGTGATTATCAGAGTAGCAAGGGGGGAGGGGAGAGAGGGGGAGGGGGAGAGAGACATACAGAGAGAGTCAGAGAGAGAGACAGAGACAGAAAACTGTCCTTGAACAACTGTGATCACTGAATCTGCATGAATTCTAAATGATCTGAATTGATAGGTGTGCGTTGTTTTCTGTCGGGGCTAAAGGTCGACACACAGGCGTGTTGGAGCATTTCCTGACAGCTCGAGCTGGTGTGAGGAATTCTGACCACAAGGGGCAAAAAAAAAAAATGTAGGGAGCCCGGCATTACCCATAATCCCAGAGCAGCGGGGCCCGGCATTACCCATAATCCCAGAGCAGCATGGCCCGGCATTACCCATAATCCCAGAGCAGCATGGCCCGGCATTACCCATAATCCCAGTGCAGCGGGGCCCGGCATTACCCATAATCCCAGCGCAGCGGGGCCCGACATTACCCATAATCCCAGCGCAGCGGGGCCCGGCATTACCCATAATCCCAGAGCAGCGGGGCCCGGCATTACCCATAATCCCAGAGCAGCGGGGCCCGGCATTACCCATAATCCCAGAGCAGCGGGGCCCGGCATTACCCATAATCCCAGAGCAGCATTACCTATGGTGCAGTTGGTCGTGATCCTCCGACGCTTCGGATTGTGCCGGAGCAGCTCCAGCTCTCGCTTGGTGGGCTCCCACGTGGAGAACTTCTCACCGGCGCCTGGGAGAAGATTAAACAACCACACGTCGACTGGGCAAGAGGGAGCGGCGGGGGCCAGGTGGGGGCGGGGCCACCCAGACCACGCGGGACACACCTACCTTGCAGCTTCCAGGACTTCCTCTGCTCTTCTTTGGCAATTTGCTCCATGTCTTTGTCGTATATGTAGTCTTGACACGCGAAACAGTAGATGCCCCCGTATAACAAGTCAATAGCTGAGGATCAGAAGGCAGAGATTAGAAATCTACCGTTTAGTTTTTGGGTTATTTGACAGAACAGTAACAGGTCCTAGTCAGGGCCTTGAAGGGCAGAAGCAAACCTTCTTAGAGAAACCCTAGAGAAACTCTCTCACTCTGATGATTCAGGATGCATCTCTAAGCCCTGATCCATGTCTAGTTCACCCACAGCAGCTGCAATTATAAGTATCGGACAAGCAAAAACTGATTCGAGATCACCTGATTCTTCACCATTTGATACTAAATCACAGTACAGTGAGTCCCCGCTTAACGACGGATCGGAGTTACGACAGACGTTTTTTTTTTATTTTGCGCGGAGGAGCAGTGGCAGCACAGTGGAGTGTTGCGGGGTGTTGTGTACGATAAGCCCATCTCGGCAACGCGATCGCCCTTTCTCACGTCTGACTGAGCTGGTGCTCCTGGCGTTCAGGTGCCACTGACTGCAGTTTTCCACCTGCTTCCTCCAGGATCAGATGTAGGTTTTCCTTCTCCTGTAAACGTAAAAGGGTTTAAAGGGAAGCTCCGACTAAACCATCAGCCCGTCGCCATGGCCACCCGGTCGCACTCGCCAGCTGCACTCGGCTCTGCTACCTATAGACGGTTGCCGTGACAACCTATTCATAGCCCCCCGAGGTAAGGGGAGGGGAATGTGCAGGTGAGGACGGACGAGGTAGCGCGAGTGAGGAAGACGCGAGGAGGACCGGACGAGGTAGCGCGAGTGAGGAAGACGCGAGGAGGACCGGACGAGGTAGCGCGAGTGAGGAAGACGCGAGGAGGACCGGACGAGGTAGCGCGAGTGAGGAAGACGCGAGGAGGACAGGACGAGGTAGCGCGAGTGAGGAAGACGCGAGGAGGACAGGACGAGGTAGCGCGAGTGAGGAAGACGCGAGGAGGACAGGACGAGGTAGCGCGAGTGAGGAAGACGCGAGGAGGACAGGACGAGGTAGCGCGAGTGAGGAAGACGCGAGGACAGGACGAGGTAGCGCGAGTGAAGAAGACGCGAGGAGGACAGGACGAGGTAGCGCGAGTGAGGAAGACGCGAGGACAGGACGAGGTAGCGCGAGTGAGGAAGACGCGAGGAGGACCGGACGAGGTAGCACGAGTGAGGAAGACGCGAGGAGGACAGGACGAGGGTAGCGCGAGTGAGGAAGACGCGAGGAGGACCGGACGAGGTAGCACGAGTGAGGAAGACGTGCACCTGCCCTGCAGCGCTAAGACAAACCTGAAGGGGGAGAGCGCAAGACTGTAGACAGCAGAGGGAGGAAGGAGGAGTTGGTGGTTAATGGAGGTGCCAAGATGAGGGCAGTTAGTGGAGGGTGGTGAGTGGTGATTGGTTAGCAGGGGGCAGTTAGTGGAGGGTGGTGAGTGGTGATTGGTTAGCAGGGGGCAGTTAGTGGAGGGTGGTGATTGGTTAGCAGGGGGCAGTTAGTGGAGGGTGGTGATTGGTTAGCAGGGGGCAGTTAGTGGATGGTGGTGATTGGTTAGCAGGGGGCAGTTAGTGGAGGGTGGTGATTGGTTAGCAGGGGGCAGTTAGTGGAGGATGGTGAGTGGTGATTGGTTAGCAGGGGGCAGTTAGTGGAGGATGGTGAGTGGTGATTGGTTAGCAGGGGGCAATTAGTGGAGGGTGGTGATTGGTTAGCAGGGGGCAATTAGTGGAGGGTGGTGATTGGTTAGCAGGGGGCAGTTAGTGGAGGGTGGTGATTGGTTAGCAGGGGGCAGTTAGTGGAGGGTGGTGATTGGTTAGCAGGGGGCAGTTAGTGGAGGGTGGTGAGTGGTGATTGGTTAGCAGGGGGCAGTTAGTGGAGGGTGGTGAGTGGTGATTGGTTAGCAGGGGGCAGTTAGTGGAGGGTGGTGATTGGTGATTGGTTAGCAGGGGGCAGTTAGTGGAGGGTGGTGATTGGTGATTGGTTAGCAGGGGGCAGTTAGTGGAGGGTGGTGATTGGTGATTGGTTAGCAGGGGGCAGTTAGTGGAGGGTGGTGATTGGTTAGCAGGGGGCAGTTAGTGGAGGGTGGTGATTGGTGATTGGTTAGCAGGGGGCAGTTAGTGGAGGGTGGTGATTGGTTAGCAGGGGGCAGTTAGTGGAGGGTGGTGATTGGTTAGCAGGGGGCAGTTAGAGGAGGGTGGTGAGTGGTTAGCAGGGGGCAGTTGGAGAAGGGTGGTAAGTGGTGATAAGCAAATACTCTTGCTAGTCTTGCAAAATGTCATCATAATCACACACACACACACACACACACACACACACACACACACACACACACACACACACACACACACACACACACACACACACACACACACACACACACACACACACACAGGAAGCTTGTGTACTGGAGGAAGCTTGTGGAGCAGAATTATTTAGCTAGTGGAGATGGCCAACACAAACACACGTAATTCAAACACTGTCCCTTCGTCCTGTAGATACACCCACACGTGTCCTGGATCAACGTTCTGTCCTGCAGACTCTGTTGACCACAACATTTTATATTTCACCAGAAGATGGCAGTGTATACTACTAGACGCTGTAGACCCTGGAATGCCAGGCCTGTGGGACTGAGAGTGGGGGGTTTGCCCTGGGGTCAGTTCTCATGAGGGGTGTGCCAGCCAAGCACCCTTCCCACCCACAAGATGGAGCTCCGAACAATCGAACAAACACAGCAGTCCACACTCAAAGAACAGAATGTTCCTAATTCATTATTTTAGAATAAATAATAAATATTATTTTCAGAATTTGAACACTCCAGTCACCTCTCTTGCGTAAAGAAGGCCTTTCTTTGTGTGGTAAGAACTGAAGCTTGTTTCCAAAACTTAAAACATTTATAGAAAGCTAAATGAAAAATGAACATGCATCCCCTTTCACTTCATTAAAGCTGGATTAGTGTGTGTGTGTGTGTGTGTGTGTGTGTGTGTGTGTCTCACCTAGGTTGTGCCGTTTGTTTTTGGCGTGCTCGTGGATGTGTTTCTTGGAGAAGCATCCAAAGAAGACGCAGTAGAGGCAGGAGTGCAGGCGGTTCAGGTGGGCACCACACATGTGGCACATGCACGACCTCGCCTGGAGAGAGCACAGAGTATAATCCAGATTATAATACGCACGCACGCGCGCACACACCTTAGAAACACCTGTGGCCACAAAAGTGACTGTTGCTTCGTGATGATCTCCCATCTGGTGGATAAACGTACAGACTTCTGGGGATCTTGGGTAAATACATCCATGCAGAGTTTGTATACAGCAAACTCACTACTTGTTGTTTTGGCTTTAATAATTGTGGAGAATGAACCAGTTTTGTAAGTAATGTTCAGCAGAATTCCTGGCCAGGTGTGCAGGCAGATGTACATTTTACACATCAGAATGCCATTTAGATCCGCACCGTCATAGCGACAGAGCAAAAAAAGAACATTTTAAAAAGCACAGCGAATACAACTAACTAAATCCAGCGTGGGGACAACATGGTGAATTGCCTTTCAGCAGCAGTGCCGTAAACAGGTGAAGGGACGTGAGGCGAGGCGTGTCGCGGGACGTGAGGCGAGGCGTGTCGCGGGACGTGAGGCGAGGCGTGTCGCGGGACGTGAGGAGAGGCGTGTCGCAATTCTGTTTTCAATCCTCTGACTCCTTGAACGCTTACACTCCTTTTACCCGCCACCCCTCGATAAAACATCGTAAGTGTACGTTTCAAGGAGGATCTTCGTGCTTACGGCGAGAACTGGGACAAGGCTAGTCAGTCGAGCGGAAAATGTTTGTGCTACACCAGTCTGCTGGGTGGTCCGTCAGACAGAACGGAGGCAGCTTCAGAGTACGGGAAGAGCAGTATGAAAGGCCACATCTCTGGGCAGCTGGGTTAGCTACACCAGCGTACCTGGGGGAGAGAGAGGCAAACGCCCGTGTGTCCGTCAGAGAACATGCAGACAGTGAGTGGCTTAGGTCAACAACCGCATCTGATCCGATTCTTCAAAAGCTTTGCAAACACACTGTACCGTACAAACTGGGACAAATTGTGGGTGTTAGCTGGACTGAACTAGACCCTTTATCAGGACTGTCCGGCCCATGGCAGTGAGTTACTATAAAGTACTAAAATACTAAATTGCAACAGTTATTACATATCGCAGTTGCTGTATACATTGAAATATATACCCAATGGTAACCTCTCCAAGTAACATGATCAAAGATTGGTTTTCATTAGTTAGAACAAATAATTTAGGTTTATTGATTCATCAAACACCACACCCATAACCTCAAATCTAATATTGGCCAAGGCACATAAACACACACACACACCTAATTGTGGCCAACACTACATTAAGGATAAACAAATGTTCACGAGTCATGGAATTTTGGTAAACTCAGAACTTGGTACAAATTTCATGAGCTCAGTATTTGATTCATGTGTTTTTCAGTCTAAAAAGGAGATTTTGGGTTTTGTGGCCAGAGTAGGCCGTGTCTTTTATAAGACTGTATACATACGGTTAACTTGATCTAAATGTTCCTGTATTTAGTTGACAAATCACAGATTATTTAAAAGGCTCAAACATCTAGTCAGTCACCTAATTTCTCTCATGTCCTGTAATCGTTATTACATGACAAACTCATTTGGCTGTAGTTAGAATGTAATAAGAATAACCATTTTCCACCGTGTGCCGAGTCATTTCTAACGGAAGAGCTTCAAAATATTAAAAGAGAGTCCATTTTTTTTGGTGTTAATCTGTGTATTCCAGCAAAAGCACCACAGGTTTGGTCTGTAGGATGTTTTATCCATGTTAAAACAACCTGTGCGTGTCTGGGGTGTTTACTCTGGTGGAGCCTACCAGTTTGACAGGAGTGGAGAGACCGTGTAATCTGGGGCACTGGACCTGTTCAGCAGTGCTCGCCTGCTAAACACACATTTATTTGCACAATTTACCAGGTCTGCTGACTTGTTCAGTCCTAAACTTGCAGTTAATGGTGTAAAAAGTAATCAGATTATGGTACTTTAATATAGTCGTCCTTCAGATTAGGTCACAAATGCAAAAGGTTATCGGTAATCTGTAGTGGAATTTATATTTGAAAATCACCTTCCACGTCCTGCTTGTAATGATCTGTGCTGTTAGTCATGAAGCACCAGCTAATTTGAGGGGGACTGGGAGCACGGAACGGCGAGGCAGACAGCGACAGGCACGAAGAGCTGAAGAAAGGGCAAGAAGACTTTCCCACACGTCAGTGTCTCGCGAAGAGCACTGAGAGGAAGCAGGAAGTGGAACACAGGAAGAGGAAATGCAGGTGGAGACAAAATAGTGAGCGGGAGTCGACAAGAAACCGAGGAAGTCGAGAAACAAGACTCCGTATCTCACCGAACTAGACTCTCACCGAACTAGACCCTGATAGGAGTTCCTCACTGAACTAGACTCGAATACGTACCTCAGTCCTGTGGTGAACCCACGTTATGACACACACGTGTGTAAAGCAGGTGTGATGGAAGCTGCTGGAAAAATTAGACTGGGCTGCATTATTTTGACCAATTTATTCGCCCGTTTCTTGGATAAGCGAATGGCATGACTCATCAAAAGAGCCACGCTGGGCTAGTGTGGAATGTCTGATATTGTCCACGGGGTGCAGGATACACAATACAACCTCACCACTGTTGTAGGAGTCGTTTACATATTGCAGCTCTCTGCGTTAGCGGTACTGCAAAGAATCTCTGCAATAATGCAGACATGGTATCAGCCACAAGGGGGCGTGTGGGAGTGAGTGCAGTGGCTCTGCTGCGAAGCTGGTTCACACACACACACACACACACACACACACACACACACACACACACTCAAAGCGAGGTGTGGAGAAAAGCAGAGCGAGCCAGAGCCTGAGAAAAGCCAGAGACCTCGGGAGACGAGCTACGAGCCTGCGAGATGGAGGATGCAGCCAGCACGCCTGTGGGGCTGCCGCACCGCTAGCCCCTGCTACAGCCAGGTCTCCAGATGGAGCATCTCTCTGCTCCACCACTGGCACCATCCAAACCCCAGACCACGTGACCCCAGAGCCCAGCCTCCTTCACCTGTGGGCGCTGGACCGGCTCCAGCGTCAGGACTTCAGAGTCCTGGACCTTCAGAGCTCATCCGTGCACCCTGTTCAGTGACCTTGGAGGCAGGGCTGACGTTTACCTACTGGGGGGCTGAGAGGGTCGGGCGGGGAAAGCCCTGTAGGGCAGGCGTCCACCCACTGCGCACGGACACCCTGGGCCTTCTGCTCCTCAGAACCAGCGCTCCGCACAGCCGCAGGGCTGTTGGCCGATACGCCAGCACATAGCAGCTGGTCTGCGGCATGAAGCAACGCTTGGACCCGCGGACCGGTAGAGAGGGCGCCAGGGAACGTTTCCACGGCGACGCACTTTGACTACGAGCGTGGCGTGCTGGCAGTGTGGGAAAGAGGGCAGAGGAGTGTGAGGGTGGTGAGTCACACACGCACACACACACACACACTCGGTTAAAGCAGCAGTTACAGCTACCACCAACCAATGGGATAAACCTGACCAGCAGTGAGCATACAGCTAACACAGTGCATCTGGGTTTGCCAAAGTGTGTGTGTGGGTGTGTGCGCGCATCTGGGTTTGCCAAAGTGTGTGTGTGGGTGTGTGCGCGCATGTGCATACAGCAAACATAAAAACATGTATGTCAGCAACAAACTACCACCCATTGCTGTCTGTTGGCCCCACTCATGTGAGAGATGATTTGAAGAGCTCAACAAGCATGGGGGTGTTATGGTAGATTACTGCTGTTGACATGTGAGATAAATCACCAGTGCCATCATACTGGTCATCAAAGTGAACCGCTTTGACAAGTACAGCTGCACTAAACTGTGTGTGTGAAGATTCAGCACGTTGATAGGTCATGACAGGTTCCATGACTACAGCTGAAGAATCCTGTTGTAATTGTGTTGGAAGGAAAGTGCCACACTAATGGGAAAGTCCACAGTGAGACAGGAAAGATACAGGAGACACAGAAAGTTGGAGCGAGACAGATGACCTGAGCAGTCTCACATCACATGCAGACAGACAGGCAGCTGTGGTGATCTCCAGAGGTCTCCGTGTTGCCACCAACAGGAGCAAACCAATGAGAGCAAACCCACAACTGGCAAAAAGCACCTTTGGATTTATCCAATAAAAGCACAGAAGGGAAAAAGCAAAACCGCAGACAGGAAACTCGAGGCTGACGTCGTTATAACAAAAACCAGGCCAAGCCTGACGAGTCACAAAACACGCCAAGCCCAAGCGGGCGAGGAGCACTGGCCAGACTCACCGTGAACGATGCTCATTCCAGTTCCAGCAGGGGGTGGGACAAAAAAAAAAAAGGTGTTGAGTCATGCTTCGCTCTTGACGCAACAGAAAGGTTGACACCTGCCACAGTGCTGAACATCTCAGCAGTCACGTGACCCCTGCTGACCATGCTGGAACATCTCAGCAGTCACGTGAACTCAGCTGCTCCCACCTGAACATCTCAACAGACACCCAATCCCTGCTGACCACAACTTCCTGATTCCCCAGGGGAGGAACCAGGCCACTTCTCACTTCTCAGTATGGTAGAACCAACCAACCAGTGGCAAACCTCAGTCCTCAGATCCAGTGTGGAAGGTCACTGCATTGTTCTCTGAGCTATAATCAAGCAGTAGATGAGCTGAATTATTGTTAACCCTTAGAAAACATGCGATGAATGCTGTCGACATCTCCGTTCAGATCATCTTATTATTCACCCAACAACCGCAGCAGTGTTTCTGAAAATGGATCTGCAGTCTGAAAACTTCCTGTGCACGGTGATATTTCAGGGCACCATATGAGAAATGTGACTGCTAATTATTTTAAAACAACTCTACGTTTGAGTATGAGTTAAATGTGAATTCATAATGCACTAATGCCAAAAAAAAAAAAACCTTTACCAACATCTGCACAGCGCTCAAAATGTCGAAAGAATAAAAGCCACTTAACGTAAATTGCTGCGGTCCGCCCGCAGTGTATGTAAGGAGCACGTCAGGCCATGACTCACTGAGAAGGCAGACCTTCTGTCTCCGCAGTGCTTCTGAAAGACCATCAACCCCCATCAATCACAGAGTGGAACCCTCACTGATTCAGAGCAACTGTGGGCTGAATGGGGGAGAGAGAAGCGGACTGATTATCAGCCATCTGCTGCAGTTCCAGGATTTTAACTATTTACTCAACGTCTCCGGCCCCGATGTACTAAAGGTGTGTGTGTGTGTGTGCATACTCGCATCTAAACTTAACACGTAGTGTATGTATTGTCTTTAAGCACGATTAACTCAGAATTACACATGCAATTTCAGACTTCCCAACCAAACGAAGGTTCTGTGGAGGTCTTATAGCCTACTGTGTGTTTGGATTAGTAGTCCAGGATCTGTGCGCCGTGAGCCATAAAAATGTATCAGTAACATGTGAAAGAACCGGTGGTGCAGAAAAAAGGTTTTTGTGCAATAAAGCACGAAGTTTGATCACAATACTGCACAAAAGAACACTTATAAATCAGTAAAACCGATTGCAGTTATTAGATGTCTTCAACACCAATAGGATTGGTTCAGCCCAATTGGATGGATACTTCAATGTCGGACCAAAGCGCACGACATGCGCTCAGAGCAAAGCTGGCAAAGCCTGGAGCAGCACCAGTGGACTCCAGCCTCAGATCCAGAAACTCATTTGTACACAGGAAAAACATTTAATATTTGACCACCACCAAACAACAACTAGAGCTCATGGGATGTGCAGTTTTCTTGTTCCAAGTCTCCAAGGAAAACGCCCAGAGGTGCCAACAGGTGCCAGCAGGTGCGTGCTTGCCCACACGGCCTCGACAGCTGGGCTCACTCGCCGGCCAGGACCACTGAGCGTGTGGTGCGAGTCTGGCCGTCAGACAAAAGACCAGCTCGGGTCGCCGCGGGCTGTGAGCAGGCACCGGGCCAGGACGGGAGCCTTTGTCTGGTCCGGGGCAGCCGCAGACGTGCTGGACCCCGGGGAGGGCCACGCCTGCAATGGCTAACGCGCTGGCTCGGAGCCCAACCAGGAGAAGTAGAGGTGGTCTAGCTGACCTGGACCAGCTGCTAGCTTGAGTTAGCAGACAGCTACTAAAAACACAAAAGCTACTGTGTTTCAATAAAGATTAGACTGTCTCAAAGTACAAATCTCTAGCCTAACTTTCCATCCTGATCCACCATATTGGACTCACCAGTAAATATGCTATCAGGAGATGGTAGTAGTACATATTAGATGTACAGTTAGAACCCAGAGCCCACCTGCTGCCATCAACATGTATTAGCCGTCTGGTTTCTAGGGCCAGTTTCTGAGCAGAGGACCTGCAGGATCTGAACCCAGCAGTGACGCTGACGTGTGTGAGTTCACCAGCAGCATCGCGGTGCCAGATCGAGCTGCACTACTCCAAACGCACCTACAAGATGGCTGCTGTGAATAAAGAGGCCATTCAGAGAAGGTGTGAGGTAGATTTTTCCACGGTCCACGCTCAAATCAGAGAAACATTTTGGCAACCTTTGCATTCCAAAGTTTTATCATTTTAGACATGCAAACATGTATATAAAAACTACGTGAGGAATTATTTCACTTATTTCAAGATTCTGATGAGGCTTCCTTCAACCTGGAACATCTAAGAGCCTTCAGAGGGCAGACGTGTGTATCGCTGACGCTTTCGCTCAGACATACATACATATATTTATCAGTATGACTCCCTGGGGATCAAACCCATGACCTCGTCATTGCTAGGACCTTAGCTCTCCAGCTCTATAAAGTCACCTACAGGACTCAGGCAGCTCACTGCCACCTCCCGCCCCTTTGAACAGATTCCCAGGGATCAGTACACACACACACACACACACACACACACACACACACACACACACACACAACAACAGTGAATTTCACTAAACCAGCGACTCTCGGGCACGGAGTAAAATTAAGCCACAACACAAAAAACCAGGGTGTTTGTTACATGTCATGACCATCATGAAGCTTCCCAGTCACTTCTCTGCCTTGTTCAGGAATCAACCATTCAGGTGAACGGGGGGGGGGGGGGGGGGGGGGGGGGATTTCCTGCTGCCAACAGCCTGTACAGTTCCCTGAAACTGGGAGGCCTAGTTCCCCATTTATAAGATGTTGAAATCCATACACAAAAGACCAGTGTTGGCACAATACAGTGGGGAAACCACAATACTGGTTTCCATGTGAGTTCTGTTTCCTATAGGTTGTAAAGGGAATCAAAGGTAAAGGAAATGGAACTAAGAAAAGGATAGTCATCACCCCCCCGTTGAGCATCATTAGACCAATCCAACTGGACCAATACACGTCTTATTTCCACTATAGGGGCCAATCACCCGCATGCATGCTAATGAAGGGAAGAAGAACACAGAACATCCTGCCTCCAAGCAGGAGAGGCAGTACAGAGATAATCAACCCAGCCGACCTGGGCAATTAGCCTGGGCAGACTAATTACCGTGCCATGTAACACTCATTAGCTCATTAGCACCGAGTCAAAGTTCTCCATCTAATCCTATTTGTTCAGGCTCATCCTCACAGACAAACCGCTGATGGCTGTGGAAGTCTGTGGCCCCTACAGACTTCAGTTCATCCGCAGAAAGAAATGAAACCGCTCGCGAAAACGCTGTGGCAACGATACTTTGTCACTGCTGGACATATGAATTGCAGGCAAACCTCTCTTCCCCATTGTGGGCTAAATGGAACAGGAAGCTAAGGCACTTAGCATAAAAACTGACCTCTGGGGTCAAACGCACCTAGGGCATGGCACACAAACAGTGCTACAAATGGACAAATACATGCATTATTATTGTATGTATATACATACATACATACATACATACATACATGTATGTATGCAATAATACAATGCATGCATGCATACATTATATATAAACACTACAGACTGAATGGACAGTCTTTATATCACATCATAAGAAGTATAAGAGAGAAATCAGTGGAGTGGTTGGATTCCATCTCAACACCATCAGAACACTCAACGTTCTGCGAGCGTTCACCCGAGAACATCCGGACGTAGCCAGAGAGACGCCACCGCTGTCTCCGCTTTCTGCTCCCAGCACTGTTCCAAGGTCACGCAGAGAGCAGGATGGATGCGTTCATTCTGGGCGCCTCGACACAAGCGCGGTGTTAAACGGCCAGGGGACGGACTCCCCCGCAGGACGTCAGGAGACGTCACCTCCGTGCACAGGGACATGGGGAAGGTCTGCCACAGCAGAGACACCAGCTGCCGGGGACAACAAAGACCTCAGAAGACTAACCACAGTCCCTCCTCCGCAGCTCAAAACGGTTACCGTGTCTTTTGCATGGTGTAATTTAAGAATGGTTCAGCTTGGCGTTTAAGGACCCTCTGGTCAAACAGAAGTATATCAAGCAAACTTAAAAGGCCTGCTGTCCCCCACATGCTACACACAGCATATATCGTATTGCCATTTAGCTATAGTCATTTTCTGCTTATGCAAGTTTCTTTTTCATTAATAATTCAACACAGCAGCACGAGTAACAACTATTACTGATAAAACACACCATTACTGATAACTTCGCACACTATTACTGATAACTACACACACTATTGTCACAAGATGCTTGACACGAAGACACAATGTTCTCAGATAAGAATAAGACATCCTGTCCCGTCCAGGGTTGAAGAGTGAAATGAAACTAACGGGGAGCATGTCAATAGCAGGAGAAAAATGCCGTGCCAACAGCCATAAATCCCACCCCATCAACCCTCCCTGGGGATTCGATTGGCCAAAAGAAAATGTCCGGCCTGAAATACGTGCACCGCTTCTCTAGAAGATCTGACGCCAACGTCGCACCAGGACCACCCGTCTGAGGATTGACGCTATTGGCTGGTATTCTTGGACACTGACTGTGAGATGGAGATGAGACCTCTGCTCTTGAAAGACTTGCCAGCCAAAGTGTGCACCTGCTTGTGGGAGAGGGGAGGAGCCAAGGGGCAGAGGGGAGGGGCCAAAGATGCTCATCCTACTCCACAAACGTGCCCGGCCGCACGGGCCCCGCCCACCGTCAGGTGTCCCGGTGGATTATCGACGAACTGTGTCCGAGCTCACGATCCTTCCACACAGAAGTGGCGATGGCGTCTGAAGCAGCGTCCGCCATCACCAGTGGTCACATCAAATGAGGCGGAATGAGGATTAAGCAGCAAGACCAAGAGTCAGGCGCGTGTTTACTTTATGCCTTAGGTATTGTGAGAAATGGGTTGGCATATCACAGCAGTAACTGCAGTTTTTGGCAGCCACCGTATCACACTAGCAGAGACCCGATAATGATCATGACAAATCATTTTGCACTGGAGGCAGAGAAGAGGAAAAGAAAAGCCATAGCAGGTGAACGCAGACTACAGACCGACTGTGTTCATGTCACACCACAATCCTAAGACTGTGGAACCAGATAAAAAATATAATGAAGAAACTATACATTTCGTCCACAAGCTGTCACTTTTAATACAAAATCTCAAACGTCTCAGAAAAGCCTGCTTGGATCTGGGACGGGCTTATCCAAACTGAAACCATGAACCCTTATGACATTACTGCTTCTGATGGAACCAAGTAATAATGAGATCCAGTAAGTGAAAGGTACAGGTGGAGGTGTAGCTCCTCCGTGGCACCACACAGCCTGCAGAATGGGTGCGTGGTCTTCGAATGATCTCACATTTCTTTGTCTCACAGGTACATCCTGGCATTGTCGTGGTGTCTCGAGACACCGAGGGTCTGCACTTACACATTGTGTGCAGGGTTTCCTGAAATGGGCCATACTACTGTACTGAAACGAGCATGGACACTAGTTTACAATATTCGTCTTTGAAGAACGTATATGTACAGAACCAAGTGTTCTTTAAATACAAGGACACCATGCCCTTGTTGTTTTTACACACACACACACACACACACACACACACACACACACACACACACACACACACACACACACACACACACACACACAGAAGAAAATTACCCCAGAAAACCCCAATTCACCGGGGGGTCATAAGTGATCAGCTAGTAACCTTACTAACCACGTAACTTTTGACTAAACACTACTAGCTGGGACTAAAACATGGGCTCTCATACCTCTTCAGAAAACGAGCCCCGTCTATTTTTTGACGTAACCAAGAACTGCTCCTCCACCTTAACAGCAACGGGCCGGCCAACCAAACCCGAGAAGCTCAGGGGTGCTGAGAAAGTCAAATGTAAGGGGCGCCTTGAGCCGAGCCTTGAAGCCCAGGCCGGACGGAGCACGCCCACACCCGCTGAGCTCACGGCCCAGGCGGACACCTCGTTGCTGTCGCTAACCTGCTCCAAGGTGACGGGGAGCTGATGAGGGAGGATGATGAGATCCTGTGTGGGCAGCAGACGAGCCGGGCTTTTAGGAAACCAGAGCGTCTCCTGTCTTTTACATCTTCTGCATATTCTGTGGGGAATCAATAGATTTGTTTTCCGCAATGTGAAAGTTTTGCTGGATCTCCAAACCCGAGACGAAGGGGCCCAGGAGAACCTACTCATCTCTAAAAGAGACCAGCCTCACTATTAGCTCAGAAACTTTCAGCTCATCCTTTATGAAGCAACATTCTACAACCAAAAGTGGCCCGTGTCAATACAAACAAGCAAAACAAAAAAAAAAAAAAAAAAAAAAAAGAGTCAACGCATTACAGAAGAAGCGCATAAATCTGCCAGACGGATGTCACGTCAGCGTTTAGGACTTTTGAAAAACGGTGTGGAGCTGCGAGAGGCAAGCGCGAGCTCACCGAGGATTGCGTCACTGCGCGGGGGTGGCCCGCGCGCGCAGATGGCGGAACACGGTGGAGCTCGTGGAGCTGCGAGGCTCATTCATGCTCGGTGGGGGTGGAGAAAGGGTGGAGTGTGCGCGTGCTTCCCTAAACAATACGGACGTGTTGCCTTGAGGGTGCAGTGCAGCGTTTCCTGCACGACTTCCCCCGTTAAACGTGAACGCAAAGCAAATACGAGACACCGTGTTGACGTCGAGACACACGACTGTGCGGCAGGGCGAGAATGACCTTTGGAAATGAACGTCAAGCCAACGTGAGAAAGCAAGAGACGAAAATGCGTTGGCGAGGTCGGCGAGCAAGCTGCATCTCCACGATTTCCACACAGCAGCCAGTAGACATGATGCAACACTATTATAAGCCCCGTGTTGGTGACCCTTATCGTCACGGTCAGTCTAAACCTTCACTTATCAAGAGGAGAATCTCCAAATGTGTGATCACACGTCAGTTAGGTGGTTGTAGCCCTCCATTCATAAGCAACAGGGACTGCGAGATCTTTATTTTACAGGATGCTGGTCTCCCCTCCACCCAGCTCCATCACGGAGGGTGTCGGTCCACTCAGCGTCCCCACCCAGTCCACCAGCCCAACTTGTCTTATTAATAACCCCGACAGACCAGCGACAGTTGTGCGGAACCAAAAATCAAAGCAGTGCACACAGGCTGGACCGATCAAGCCCACATCACCCAAACCACCGGCTGGACGGAACCATCCTCCACGAACACGCTAGCAGGGTGAGCCGTCATCCCTTCTCCACACCAAAGCCCTGCACTGCGCACACACACACCACCACCACCACCACCACCACCACCAGCGAGATGCAACACGCGATCTGGGCTGCAAGGAGCAGCGCGCGCGCCCCCCGTACAGCGCGCGCCCGACCCACCGCGAGCTCTCGCGCACGGACGCGCTGTCCCACTCCTCCGGTAGCATCGTTTTATTTTATGTGTGTGTAGATTCTTTTGCTTTCTTTCTTCTTTTTTTAAATGTGTTTTTTTTTACCTTCCGTCTCCTGGCCTCGGCAGTGCCGCTCCACACAAAGCACTGATATATGACCCGCAGGTTCTGTCTCCAGTTGTCCACTTTAAACCCGCTCACATGGGGGCAGCCGGCCGGACACATGACACACACACATTCGCCCGTGTGACAAAAACGAGGAAAAACGAAGAAAAACGAGGAAAAACGAGTCCGGCGAGAATGAATAAAAAACAACAAACCGAGCCAAGCTGCCTGTCCAGACCTGGGCTTCCCAATTCAAACGGAACAGCCTCTAAAATATCCACCAAACCCGAATGTCCGGTGAGTAAAAGTGCCGCCGGTCTCCTCCACTTTTCTCCGGATCCCCACAGTCCGTCCGCCGCCGGAACATTTGCGACTCGCAGCACTTCAATCACTCAACACATTTACTTACGCTCTACACCATGAGCTTCGCTGCGACCCGCCCATGTCGGCTTCCGATTGGCCGACGCGGACGAGTCTAACGATTGATTGGTGGTCGAGTGTACTGTTTCCCGTCAAGGCCACGCCCACTCTAGATTCAGCGCTATTGTTACTGGTGGGGAGACCTGCCTTTTCGGAGCGAGTGGGCGTTCTTACCGGTCAAATGTAGCCAATCAAAGAGCATCATTTAATTGCCTTTTACCCCACGTCCCACAAACGTCTCTCCAGTGTCATGAGGTATGTAAATAAATAGAAAGAGGTATTAAATAACTTATTTACGTATTTGAACGTATTCTTCTTTTACTACACTAAAAATCCTTGGATTATATTTATTATTATTATTTTATTATTATTATTATTATTATTATTATTATTATTATTATTATTATTATTATTAATTATTTTATTATTATTTAATTAATGTTAATAATATATCCAGAAAACATTATCTCCATTTGAATAAACATTTACTTAACAAGAGCCACAGTTTGAACAGATGAATCTACTGAGGAAATTAGGAGAAGCATAACTAGACACACAATACATCTGGCAATTGGTAAACAAATATTTAGTGTGCTAATTAAGCTAAAATGACATGACTTAAGCCAATACATACATACAAATACAACTCCAACAATAAATGTGAACAACCAATATTAAATTTAACAATGTAAGTAAGGTTGTGGAGACAAGGTTGGCCTTGGTCAGACAGGTCATCACAAACCCAATGATAATTTCGTCAGTTTATATATGGACATCCATGATGAAGATGGTTTGATAATTCTAAAGCATTTTCTTAATGCAGGACCTGAGAACTCTCACATATTCTCATATGGTTGGCAGAACTTATGTTAACGCTAAACTGTTTCAGCTTTGACAACAAGTACTATTCAAAAACACTAGGTGTTAGTATTTGTACTGAAATAATACCTTAAATATTATTAATCTAAAGTAACACTATAAATAATCTTAAAATAATTATCTTAAGTGAAATATTTATTGGCATTTAGTGGGTTTATTCAGAAACATTTGTTGAAAGATATACTGGACATATATCCACCACAGCATTACTGAGGTTCACTGGTGAACATATACAAATATATTTGATTTGATTTGATTTGATTTGGTGAAGTTCTACACCATCACGCACATTTGAATGGCTACAAATGTGTGTTGTCTTCTTTCCCCAAATTCCACCCCACCCTGAACTATGCAGAGAGTATAACATATCTTGGCATGAGAACAACATCAATACCCAAGAACCTTGAGGCAGACCCTCAGAAACAGATTGAATAGGAACAATAACATCAAAGACAAACACAAATGCCCAGCTAGTCATCAGACACCCAGCAGACACAATTCGCTGGTCAAGAGAAGAACTGGAGGCTACTGACGTAAAAACCAGGAAACTCCTCACAGGGCATGGAGGAGGGAAAGTCCCTACAAAGTGTAAGATCCACCATCTAGGGTGATACAAGAAACATCCATGAATACATGCAAGAAATGGCCTCCCAGACTGAGCTGATGGGGGGGGGGGCTCAGACAGGTGGGGGTTGTGGTCACCATGGACACAACGAGGGAGTCGTGTCAGGGTAAACTCTTCCAAGGAGTGATTAACAGATGACAGAGATGGTGACATAACACAATTCTACCAATGGCTGGACTGAAGACAAGTAGACATTAAGCATTAGCACTACGCATTAGGTGGATCCAATCAGGGGTGTTTCACACCAGAGAAGACCAAACATACAGACTTTTCAATGGAGCCTCTGAGAGAACCCAGCACCTATTAGCAGACTGCAAGACACTGGTGAGGAAATTGGGTTAGTTGGGTTATATACAGAAGCACAGGCCAAGGCTTAAGAACTGCACAAAGATGCTTAAAACACAAAAGACGTTAGATTGAGTGGTCATAGACGTGAATGGTAATAGATATGAGGGGAGTGGTCCCTAGTCCCAAATGACGGGAACATCTAAAGGAATCTGAGAAGCTGGGAGACAACCAATGTGGCAGCAGCTGGGCTCTGTGGGTGTTGAGGTGTAGCGGTTCCAAGCTGGGCTCCGTGGGTGTTGAGGTGTAGCGGTTCCAAGCTGGGCTCCGTGGGTGTTGAGGTGTAGCGGTTCCAAGCTGGGCCCCGTGGGTGTTGAGGTGTAGCAGTTCCAAGCTGGGCCCCATGGGTGTTGAGGTGTAGCGGTTCCAAGCTGGGCCCCGTGGGTGTTGAGGTGTAGCGGTTCCAAGCTGGGCCCCGTGGGTGTTGAGGTATAGCGGTTCCAACTGGGCCCCGTGGGTGTTGAGGTGTAGCGGTTCCAAGCTGGGCCACATGGGTGTTGAGGTGTAGCGGTTCCAAGCTGGGCCCCATGGGTGTTGAGGTGTAGCGGTTCCAAGCTGGGCCCCGTGGGTGTTGAGGTGTAGCGGTTCCAAGCTGGGCCCCGTGGGTGTTGAGGTGTAGCGGTTCCAAGCTGGGCCCCGTGGGTGTTGAGGTGTAGCGGTTCCAAGCTGGGCCCCGTGGGTGTTGAGGTGTAGCGGTTCCAAGCTGGGCCACATGGGTGTTGAGGTGTAGCGGTTCCAAGCTGGGCTCCGTGGGTGTTGAGGTGTAGCGGTTCCAAGCTGGGCCACATGGGTGTTGAGGTGTAGCGGTTCCAAGCTGGGCCCCATGGGTGTTGAGGTGTAGCGGTTCCAAGCTGGGCCCCATGGGTGTTGAGGTGTAGCGGTTCCAAGCTGGGCCCCATGGGTGTTGAGGTGTAGCGGTTCCAAGCTGGGCCACATGGGTGTTGAGGTGTAGCGGTTCCAAGCTGGGCCCCATGGGTGTTGAGGTGTAGCGGTTCCAAGCTGGGCCACATGGGTGTTGAGGTGTAGCGGTTCCAAGCTGGGCCCCATGGGTGTTGAGGTGTAGCGGTTCCAAGCTGGGCCCCATGGGTGTTGAGGTGTAGCGGTTCCAAGCTGGGCCACATGGGTGTTGAGGTGTAGCGGTTCCAAGCTGGGCCCCATGGGTGTTGAGGTGTAGCGGTTCCAAGCTGGGCCACATGGGTGTTGAGGTGTAGCGGTTCCAAGCTGGGCCCCATGGGTGTTGAGGTGTAGCGGTTCCAAGCTGGGCCCCATGGGTGTTGAGGTGTAGCGGTTCCAAGCTGGGCCCCGTGGGTGTTGAGGTGTATTCTGGTTCTTCTTCCTGTTGAGGTGTTGTTGTGGTTCTGCTGTCATCCTGAAGAAGATGAGAAGAGTCTCAGAACCTTTTGTGCTCTTAGGATGTTTTTTCTTCTTGCCAGTCACCTTTGGCTTGTTCATTGACAGCTTGGACTTGTATTTCCATAAAGCTGCTTTGTGACAACTGCTTTTATAAAATGTGCTATATAAATACATTTGACTGGTCTAACTAGTTTTTTCCAGTTAATTTCACAGCCAGATAATGCATGAAAATGATTTCATCAACTTCATTACTTTTGATAAAGTCATTTTGATCTCACTGGATGAGATGGAATATAACTTTATTTAAGCCACTAATGATTAATGGTGATAACGAGCAGTAATATTAATGAAGAATTCATTTGTGGTCGAATGAATGAAGTGCTCTTCGTTTCATGACCCAGTATCCTGAACAGAACAAATTACTGCAGACATCCCTTCTGAAGAAGAGGAGGAAAAAACACTGACAGTGACTCTAATAGAAGCACTGTGGTTTGATTATTCCCAATTTTGGGAAATAAGAATAACTAATGTGTGAATGTGTGGTTCCCTCCATGCAGAACTGAGTAGACGGTGTAAAACCGCCATGTTGGTAGCACTGTTTTTGATTTATTTAGAAATGAAGGCCCACTCAGCTAATATGATTTGATTCAGAGCTCCACAGTTATACACCATGTGGTATCCAACCCCATGCTATGGTCCCACTTAGGTGGGGTGTCATTGGATTTCAACTGGACACATCAAGACTGGGCAGAAGCTTTTAGATGTGTAATGCTGAGCATTCCTGAGTTATGACTTGGCATGACGCATCACGCTAGTGGCTTAGCCTAAACCTAATACATATGGTCAGACATGAGTCACACCAGGGGATGAAGGAGGAACAGCCCACAGTACTCAACATAAAGTGGGATAGACTGTTGGAATGCTCCCAGGTGCTTACATCAGGAAGCTGGTTAAAATAAAAGCCAAGAGTGTGCAATGCTTTCAACAATGTGATCAGATTATTTGAAAAATCTTTTATTTGATTTCATAAACACATTTTTACATCTTGCTATTTTAAAATGTGGAAATGGTAGGAAAAAAAAACAATTTAGTGAGGTATTTAGGTTGCTTTCTCTCAGAGAGTAATTACTGTTATTTGGCCACTAGAGGGAGTGAGATGCACACTTACTTTGCATTAGTGGTTAGAACATTCCAAAGTGCAGTGAGTAGAAAATCAATAGCAATATGGCTAAACAGGAAGACAAATAAATAATTTTCACATAGATCTTCATCCAGATTTGACCATGTATGACATTTTATTTTTTTATTCAACGATGCTAGAATATCTGCCAGGATTTAGATCTTCCATGACCTGCTGTGCTCAATATACAAAGCAATTCATATGTACACAATATTCTGACAATGCTGTTCTTTCAGACCTAGTTGTACTGCAAAATAAGCCAAGTAAAAATTTTATGTAGTGTTTTCTTCTAGGGGTGACCTGCAATAGTCGCTGATTCGACTATTCGATTGGAGGACCCCTAGTCAACTATGAACGTCTTTGCTTACCCATTTTGACCCAGTTCCCAACCCAACATTAATAATAGATTAACGGCGATAATTTTTATATCGCCCAATAAGAGTATCAAATTAACGACCGCCGTTAACGCCGTTAACGCCGTTAACGGCCCACCACTAATTATATTATATTATATATAGTCCAGATTCTCAGCTTCTCCAGAGAATCTGAGGTGGGTGAACAGTTTCTGCATCCAATGAAGTAGATGGAGTGGGAGCAAAGACATCGCAGCTTTAGTTTTCTGGCATCTTCTACGCTTGTTCATCACTAAGAAGCAGTGTTGCTGTTGGCATCATCTCAGCAGTAACTTGCAGATCGAACAGAAATCATCTCAGCAGTAACTTGCAGATCAAACAGAAATAATTTAATCTGTAAAGATGAACAATGCAGTCCATGAACAGTCCATGAACAGTCTGTGTGGCGTCCACATACAGCTGCATGCCAGTGATCAGCGTGCAGCTTCACTGGGTCTCTCCAGGTCTCAATGTAGCAGCATAACTGAAAGGGAGGACCAGAGGGTGATCACAGTCCTGAGACTCCGTGAGACATCACAGTCCTCAGACTCTGGGAGACATCACAGTCCTGAGGCTCTGTGAGACAACACAGTCCTGAGGCCCTGTGAGACATCACAGTCCTGAGCTTCTGTGAGACATCACAGTCCTGAGGTCCTGTGAGACATCACAGTCCTGAGGTCCTGTGAGACATCACAGTCCTGAGGCTCTGTGAGACATCACAGTCCTGAGGCTCTGTGAGACATCACAGTCCTCAGACTCTGTGAGACATCACAGTCCTGAGGTTCTGTGAGACATCACAGTCCTCAGACTCTGGGAGACATCACAGTCCTGAGGCTCTGTGAGACACCACAGTCCTGAGACTCTATGAGACATCACAGTCCTCAGACTCTGTGAGACATCACAGTTCACCCACATCATCACCACAAACCCAAGTGAACACATGAGGTGGCTGGGCAACTGTACCAACACCTCAGATTACCAGAAAACTCTACGGACGGAGACTGTTGATGACTCCTCAGCCCAGGACAGACACAGATGTCTTTTATGTTCCTCAGAGTATTTGTTCAAGAATAGCTATAAAGACAGAGACTATTTTGTTTTTTTTTTCTTTTGTTTTTTCTTTGAGCATGCTTCTCTCTCTTTTTATAGCTACACACACAAAATCATGTAAACAATAGCATGCTATGTGGAAAGGAAGATGATTTAAGAAGGATGAAAATAAGCTATCAAGAGCTATTAAGTGTGTTTGTAATTGATCAGACACATCTCAGCTAGAAATAAATCATAGATCGAGACGTTCAAGTGGATCATGGACTGGCTCTTTAACACGTTTACGTGAATGCAGCTGGGGGGACATTGCCACTCCATAGGTCACATATGTCAAAGTCAAGGCCTGCGAATTGATTATCTATGGCCCCTGGATTATATTTAATTACTAACAGTGTTGCGAATAACGCCGTAAAAAATAACGGCGTTAGGTAACGTCGCCATTTTGTCAGTAACGGGATAATATAATTAGTTACTTTTCCTGTCGTTACAACGCCGTTTACATTACTGGTCATTAAAAGCGGTGCGTTACTTTATTGATAAAACAAATATATTGATATACTAACAGTAATGCGAGCGGACCGCTGCCCAGGCTAGTGAGGAGTAACAGATCCCGATAGGTCACAGTTCTCGGTGTAACACCTGTTTAACTTAACAAGTCAGTAAGCGATTGGCTAAGACAGTGTTATGATAGCCAATCAGAGCCAGTGTTTTTACACGCGCGCCGAAGCACGCGAGTGACACGACACAAATGGAGAAGAGGCCGAAATGGCGTCAGGTGCAAGCCGAAGAAAACTAGAACTTTCAAGGCGAAATAAACATTATTTAAGAAAATACTTGAAGTTCCTGAATGTGTACCAGACTGGGTATTTGATTTATTTAATTAAGAATAGAGGTTTTACAACAGTTTACTTCTGTTGTGAACAAACCAGTGTAAGGAATGCCACCTGATCTCCACCTAACCAGCCTCACCTGACGCTCATCACCACACCCCCTGTATCTCTACTTAAACGCCCACATTCCACTTCCTAGTCGCGAAGTATTGCCGACTCATGCCGCGTACCAAGCCTTTCTATTACCTGTCTGCTTTCCTGTGTTCTGACCCTCGCTTACGTCCCCGACCTTGTCTCCTGCCTAGTCCCTCTGTACCTCCTGACTTCTGCTCCCCCGGTATGACCCTGGACCGTCCTGACCACGCCAAGAAAACGCAGTTGTTACTAGTCATAGTGCTCGTGATACACCTGCCTGTTTCTGTACCAGCGTCTCATTTCAATAAATGCGGTGTTCTTCCGCATTTGGATCCCTCTCTGCCTGTTCAATACGTTACAGAAATACTTCGCCTAACCATGGATCCAGCAGAAGATACACTAAAGACACTCACCGAGACGGTCCAACAACTCGTGGGAATAGTTCGAGATCAAGGACTCCAAGTGGCAGCACTTCAGGAAGCCGTTCGTCTCGTCACAACGACAGCCTCCACACCCGTGAGCGTCCCCGTAGCCGTACCCGAACGTTACGACGGGTCTCCCGAATGATGCCGTAACTTCCTCATGCAGTGTTCAATATACTTCACTTATCACCACGCTCGATTCCAAGCCGAGTTGCCAAGGGTCCACTTCATTCTCTCGTTTCTCACTGGTACAGCAGGTACTTGGGGCACCGCTTTGTGGGACACCAAAGACCCAGCCCTCCAGTCTGAGAACCAATTCACAGCGCTGCTCCGAGCAGTCTTCGATCACCCTGCAGACGGTCGCGACATCGGAGACCGACTCTACGACATCCAGCAAGGACAATGGAGCACAGCGGATTATGCTAGGGAGTTCCGCACACTGGCGGCAGGGAGCGGTTGGAGCGACTCAGCCTTGAGAACCGTGTTTCGTCGGGGTCTGAGGACCGACGTGCAGGTCGAACTCGCCTGCCGGGGAGAAGCACTCTCTTTATCTGAATTCGTTCAGGCAGCAATAAGAGTAGATAAGTTGTTGAGGCCCTACCGTTCTGAAATAGATGACACTCCCATTCCCATGTCCTATGCACCATCTCCCCGCGTATGTGAACAGAACCCCCATGAATCTGATGAGTCCTTGTGGCTAGGCAGGTCCCCACTCACTTACCAACCCTTACTGGTTATCCAGAGGAAAAACCAAGTTAACCTACCAGTACTAGTATCTTGGGGGGGCATAGACACAAACCTGTCGGCTTTAGTGGATTCAGGAGCGGCAGGCGATTTCATAGACCGGGACCTAGCCTATCACCTCCACCTTCCCACCGTACCTATGGATCCTCCATTGAAAATTAACTCGCTAAACGGACAGCCTTTGGGCGAGGGTGTAATTTCACTTCGTACCTGCCCCGTAGAGCTACGAGTAGGCCTGTTCCACAGCGAGATGCGGGAGTTTTTCTTGATATCCACGCCCCGGGATCCTCTCATACTAGGCTTTCCCTGGCTATCGGCTCACGACCCGGAGATCTCTTGGAAGAGATGAGAGCTGGTGCGGTGGAAAACCCGTTGCCTCGAAAATTGTATTCACTTACCACTCCGGTCCTCCTCAGTAGAAAGTCCTGATACACCCCTGTCTGATGTCATCCCCATACAGTATCGTGGATTCGCTGACGTGGATTCGCTGACAGTGCCTGTCGTCTGCTTCCCCATCGGCCATGTGATTGCGCAATCGACCTCCTCCCAGGAGCCCCCTTACCTCGCAGGACGAAACCTTACCCTCTCTCGCGTCTCGAGGATCAGGCGATGGAGTCCTACGTCACCGAAGCCCTACAGAAGGGATTTATCCGACCATCCACTTCTCCTGTCGCAGCTGGCTTCTTCTTCATCGAAAAGAAAGGAGGGGGATTACGTCCTTGTATTGATTACCGTGCCCTTAACGCAATCACATCGAAGTACGCTTACCCTCTTCCCTTTATCACCGCCTCACAAGAACACCTGATGGGGGCGAACCTCTTTACGAAGTTGGATCTACAGCGTGCGTACAACTTGAATCGAATCCGAGAGGGCGATGAGTGGAAAACCGCCTTTATCACCGCCAGGGGGCACTATGAGTACCTCGTAATGCCATATGGACTGACGAATAGTCCCTCCGTGTTCCAGGCATTTATGGATGACATCTTCCGTGATATGATTGATGAGTTCGTGTTTGTCTATATTGATGATATCCTAATTTATTCCCCGTCTGTCTCTGAACATGTCCGGCACGTCTCAGCGGTGTTGCAGCGCCTGCGGGAACACCACCTGTATGTAAAGGCTGAGAAATGTGAATTTCATCGTTCCACAGTGACCTTCCTCGGATGTACGCTCTCTCCTGGTCAGGTCTCCATGGATACCGATAAAGTCAAGGCAGTCACGGACTGGCCAACCCCCCGTTCTACTAAAGAACTGCTGTGATTCCTGGGTTTCGCCAACTTCTGTCGCCGTTTCATCCGCGGCTTCGGTGAGTTGGCAGCTCCTCTTACCAATCTCCTTAAAGGGGGAAAGTCACGGGAATTTATCTGGACTGCCGAGGAAGACCGAGCGTTTTTACTCCTTAAACGGGCTTTCACGTCGGCTCCTGTACTACATCTCCCTGACCCCCTGCTCCAGTTCATCGTGGAGGTCGACGCCTCGGAGGTGGGAGTAGGCGCTGTTCTCTCGCAGCATCAGGGAAACCCGCCGAAGTTATACCCCTGTGCCTATTACTCAAAGAAACTGTCAGCCGCCGAGATGAATTACGACGTCGGTGACCGAGAGCTCCTAGCCATTAAACTTGCCCTCGAACAGTGGCGTCATTGGTTGGAGGGGGCGACACACCCCTTCTTAGTTTATACAGACCACAAGAATTTAGAATATCTGAAATCTGCCAAGCGACTGAACCTGCGGCAAGCCAGATGGGCGTTATTCTTCTCTCGATTTCGCTTCACTGTAACTTACCGACCCGGATCAAAGAACGTCAAAGCGGATGCCCTTTCTCGACTGTATGAAAAGGACACTGTTGTTAAGGAACCTGAATATATTCTGCAGGATTCCTGTTTCCTTGCAGTCATCAGGTGGGAGATTCAGGAGGAGTTGGATGAAGCCCTGCGTACCGATCCAGGTCCCGTGGAATGCCCCGAGGGTAAACAGTATGTCCCCATACCCCTTAGGGGGCGTGTCCTCCAACTCGCTCACGACATGGCAGGCACAGGTCACCCAGGTATTACACGTACACGACACCTCAACTCACAACGTTATTGGTGGCCGTCCTGGGAAGATGACATCAGGGATTATGTGTTAGCGTGCTCGGTCTGCGCCCAATCCCGCACTCCCCGTACTCTCCCAGCAGGAAAACTCCTTCCTCTACCTGTTCCTCTCCGGCCCTGGACTCACCTCGCTGTGGATTTCGTCACAGATCTGCCCACTTCTGGAGGTAACACAGTTGTTATGGTTATCGTAGACGGATTCTCTAAAATGTGCCGCTTGATTCCTCGCCCCAAACTACCTACTGCTATGGAATCCGCGCTGGATTTGTTTAATTATGTCTTTCACATATACGGCTTACCTGAAGATATCATCTCAGACCGAGGAGCACAGTTCACATCTCGGGTCTGGAGGCAGTTCTGCAAGCTTCTAGGCATAACAGTTAGTCTGACTTCGGGTTACCACCCCCAATCTAACGGAGAGGTAGAACGATACAATCAAGAATTAGGGAGGTTTCTCCGTCAGTATTGTGCCTCCCAACACGACTGGCACAAATACCTCCCGTGGGCAGAATATGCCCGCAACTCCATCATACACTCCGCACCAAACTCACACCCTTCCAGTGTGTCTATGGTTATCAACCTGCATTCTTCCCTTGGGACAAGACACCTGCTGATGTCCCGGCCCTGGACGAGTGGCTCAAGCACAGTGCCCGCACCTGGGAGATGGCACATGTCCATTTACGCCGCGCCCTGCACACACGCCGGCTCAACGCGGATCGCCGTCGTCTTCCTGCCCTGATCTATCATCCGGGACAGAGGGTATGGCTATCGACAAAAAACCTACATTTGAAACAGCGTAGTAAAAAGCTTAGCCCACGGTACATCGGGCCATTCAAGATACTCAGCAGTCAACGCTGTCTCGTATAAGCTCCTTATGCCTGCTCATTATCGTGTCAATCCTGTCTTCCATGTCTTTCTCCTTAAGCCAGTTCACTATAGTCCGTTCACCACTCCCCCTGTGCCCACTAGCCCTCCGGATCCTCTGGAAATCGACGGTCGACCGGCATACATCGTCCGAGAGCTTCTGGAGTCTCGGCGCCGAAGGAACGGACTCCAGTACCTGGTGGACTGGGAAGGATACGGTCGCGAGGAGCGGGGCTGGATTCCGGCGAGGGATGTCCTCTGCCCTACCATGATAGCGGATTTCCACGCAACGCACCCCAACTTTCCCGCTCCCATGTGCCGCGGTAGACCCCCGGCTCGTCGTAGAGTGTCAGGAGCCGCTCCTTTGAGGGGGGGTACTGTAAGGAATGCCACCTGATCTCCACCTAACCAGCCTCACCTGACGCTCTTTACCACACCCCCTGTATCTCTACTTAAACGCCCACATTCCACTTCCTAGTCGCGAAGTATTGCCGACTCATGCCGCGTACCAAGCCTTTCTATTACCTGTCTGCTTTCCTGTGTTCCGACCCTCGCTTATGTCCCCGACCTTGTCTCCTGCCTAGTCCCTCTGTACCTCCTGACTTCTGCTCCCCCGGTATGACCCTGGACCGTCCTGACCACGCCAAGAAAACGCAGTTGTTACTAGTCATAGTGCTCGTGATACACCTGCCTATTTCTGTACCAGCGTCTCATTTCAATAAAAGCGGTGTTCTTCCGCATTTGGATTCCTCTCTGCCTGTTCAATACGTTACAACCAGTTGTGTCAGGTTGAGAGAATTTAATTTAATTTGATAGATGTAAATGCACTTTATATAGTGTAACTGTTTACTTTTGCTTTTTTTTTTCAAAGATTTGGGATTTTTTAACAATTTTATCCTGCACTGGTCTGTGGATGTGCAATAAATATCAAAAGTTAAACAATTTTCTGATCTACTCATTTCAACTGACTGAAAACTGCTTAAAAAAAAAACTTAATTAATTGGCATATAACCTTTTTTTAACTGTAACGCAAATAGTTACTTTCCCTGGTAACGAGTTACTTTTATTATAGAGTAATTCAGTTACTAACTCAGTTACTTTTTTGAACAAGTAGTGAGTAACTATAACTAATTACTTTTTTAAAGTAACGTTCCCAACACTGATTACTAATAGAACCGGCCCGCAAGTCACAGCTGCCCGCTGGTGTTTTGCACACACAAACACTACATTCCCCACAATGCAACAAAAGTCACTGCAGCGCGCACAAGCGGCTTCATTATAATTAATAGACTGGTTCATTAATAGCCTGGTTTAAGCCTGTTTTATACTTGACGCGTCGCGAGCGGCGCGAGGGTCCGCGCGGCGAAAAATCACAGTGGCTCCCCCCGTGCGCGAGGATCTCGCGCGCTGTCGCTGCGCGAGGTCGTACACCTGTCGAATTTTGTAACTTCGCGCGCCGCGCTTCAGCGCAATGAACAAAGTCATGTTTGCAGAGTTCATACACCTTAATAAGGTGGAATTAAAGCACTTGTACGTCACTTTAAAGGTCCATTTCAATATTTCCCCGCACGTTAAACTTAATCAAATTCAATATTTATACATATACTAGAAATGATTCCAAATAATTCGCTTTTTATGTTCGGACAACACTGCAAAGAAAGTATGAACGCTTCCGCCGTTCGCTGAGGTTCGCGCGAGGTGTGCAGATTCGAGCGCTACGGTCACTCGCGAAAGTATAAACCTAGTTTCATCAGCGGTCAGAGCAGATATCAACAGCTATCCCCATCCTCAAAAATAACTAAACGCAAGGTGGACACTGAGAACAGGGGGTTTCAAGCCAGGTGGGAGGCAGAGTACATGTTCACGGAGGTAAAAGGTAAACCTGTGTGTCTTCTGTGTGGAGAAAGTTTGGCTGTAATGAGAGAATATAATCTAAGAAGGCACTATCAAACGTCTCAGAAACACACAGACAAAGACAAGAAGTTACTGACAGCGCCATAACAAAATATTGCTTTATTCATTTAATGTACAGGACATGTGATTTTTCTTTGAAGGAAGTTTGTTTTTATCTGTTTGCATGTTGAAAAAAAAAAGTTGTTTTTTTGGCCCTCGGTGTTTGACTTTGACATCCCTGCCATAGGTGATCCTTTTTTTACACTAGAGGGCGCCAAATACATGTTAATTATATCTCCAAAGCTCTTACAGATGCCTGGTATTGTACAGTCTTTAGTGCAGTAATGAGTCTCCGCATGTCTGCACATTTTTCAAAAGTCCATTAACTCAATTAAGAAAATCTAACTCTATGGTGTCTTTAGAAAACGGCTTAAGATATTATAACTGTATTCCCATTTGTGGAGTCCATGATGAGAACAGTAAACAACATCAAACAAAAAATCTGTTGTCAATGATCAGAACATTGTCTTATGCCATTGGAAGATCAATGTTAAACATCATAATGTTAAAATGATCTAGATATGAACATTTAGGGAGGGACAGAAAGGGTACAGTATGTTGTTATGGAAAAGTATCTTGATTCAGGCAAAATATATTTATTTATGTTGAAAATAACAGAAATATGATAAATGTTAAACAAAAGTGTAATGTGGTTAAAATATATCACAGAGTATATATAAAGTCTCTCTCTCTCTCTCTCTCTCTCTCTCTCTCTCTCTCTCTCTCTCTCACACACACACACACACACACACACACATATACTCACAGTGGTTTATGGTTGACCAGGTAGTACTTTGGCCCTTCTTGACACAGTATGCAGTGGTGTGTTTACACGGAAATTAGGAAACACAATTAGCTTTACTTTAACTGGACAGAAAAGAATACCTGATCGCTTCAAAGGTTTCCTATAATAAAGCATGATGGAATATCAAATTCTATTAACATTAATGATGGAAAATTTAAGAATGTGAATAAGTCTGTTCATTGTTTGATTGAACTGATGCCCTTATCAGGACACCTTTGTTATGTAATGTTACAAAGTAGAAAAACTGAAATTTTATTTTTATTATTTCTAAAATAGATACAAGTCAACCATCCATTCATTGTGACTTATTGTGTGGCACAATGTCATTTTGTTTGAAACGTTTGAAATTATAATCATATATCAAATCTCAACACACATTATCTCAGTGTGATTCTAAATTTAATTCTATAATTGTCCACCTGTGCTTGTTCGATGAGTTGGTTTGTTCTCTGGCCCATTCAGGTCCTTCAAACATATCCAAACTTCCGAGTTGCTTCACGGTTTGTGGTGCAAGTTGCAGGCACTGATGTCACTGTGCTGTAGGCGGTGATAAGAGAACGTCTTGTGGTTTGGACTCTGACTTCTTCTAGAACTTTCCTGGGTGTTCTGGTTCTCCTTTCTAATCTGAAGTGCAGGACCAAAGGAGCTGATGAGCTTGACTGATGATCTTCTCTGTGGCTCCTAATGTGAGAATCACAGAGTAAGACTCATAACTGCTGGTGTGCCACATTTCTTCCCCCACCACCGCACCATCCCAGTAAACATGTTTCTTTGGTGTGACATTTGACACATGATATTTCGATTACTGTGGTGACCACTCCACTGTTAATGAAGCAAACTATTTCTCATGCTTCTATTTACTTCTGTTTCAAGACTAATTTTGACCCCTTTTACCCTTAACCTGGAATATCAAAACCAAAATGTTATTCCTGCTGGGCTCCTGTATAGATTTTGACTCCTAAAACACACAAAGTTTGGTCTCATACATTTACACACACGCACACACTCGGGGAGTCTGGGAGAACAAACGACTGTTCTTCTCTGTCAACATGCCAGCCGTGATATATTTGAACTGCCAGTGTTTATACTGTTTGCTCCCAGCACCAGCCGTGACGTGAACGCACCACCCGACTACGACTGTGAGCAGCTGAATCCAGCGGCCAGTGCCCCTTTCTCCATCCTGTAGGTCGCCGAGCGCACAATCGATGGCTGAACAGACGCGAGTCGTATGCAGCTCACGAGCTCTGCACAGGTACGAGAGTGCTTGACACCCGACATCTCCCAGCTGTTGTGTTCATAGCAAAAACCGACACTCATGGTGTTTGTTCATCTGTGTCTAGCACTGATGCTTGAATTAGTAACATCTTGTAGGTTCGGCACAGGAGGTGTTGTTCTGCTATGTGCAGTCCCTTCTGTGGGGTGGTGTGATAAATGTGGTAAATAAGAATAACAATTATTTCAGGCAGCCAACAATATGCAGACCATATGGATACATGCATATATTGTATATAGTGCATAATAGAAACTAGAATTAGAAATCATTTATTACACCCCCGTACTGATGGGTTTACTCTGTTATTACTGGTAGAATCTATCTGGCCAATCAGCTTTCCTGTTCCAGAAGAAGTGGTGAGCTCAAGGGAAACTTGAGTCATGTGGGCCGTGCACACCTCTGTTCACCGTGTACGACACCAGTATACCACGAGGTAAGAGGCCCTGTGAGCACTCCTTGTCATTACAGAACAGGCCATCTGTAAACATGAATGAGTCACAGCTCTCGCTGGTCTGATGCCAGCCAGCAAGTGTGTGTGCATGTGTGAGTGCGTGTGTGTGTGTGTGTGTGTGTGTGTGTGCGTGTACGTGCGTGTGCGCGTGCGTGTGCGCGCATGTGCGTGTGCGCGTGCGTGTGCGCGCATGTGCATGTGCATGTGTGTGTGTGTGTGTGTGTGTGTGTGTGTGTGTGTGTATGCATGTGTGTCTATGCATGTTCTGATAATGCCTGTACTCAAAAATAGGGTCAGTAAGTGTGTGTGTTTGGAAACTGATAAATGCTTCAATGTGACTATTTATGTATTTGTAAGTGTTTTATATTTATTAGTATTTGAGGAGACTTAAGTTAGGCATAAAATGTCCAAGGAAGCAGGACAAACAGAAAGGTTACTGTCAGCCTT
The DNA here is from genome assembly GCF_052324685.1 of Brachyhypopomus gauderio. Classification (NCBI taxonomy): domain Eukaryota; kingdom Metazoa; phylum Chordata; class Actinopteri; order Gymnotiformes; family Hypopomidae; genus Brachyhypopomus; species Brachyhypopomus gauderio. Next base: position 11,797,220 of record NC_135212.1, read on the forward strand.
GACTCAGAGAGGAATAGATGGTCCTTGTTCGTGTCGCTAGGGTGTGCACGCCAAGAACACAGAGAGTTAATATCAAGGACGACATAACCAAAACATCACCCTGAGAAACCCTGTCTGGGTCACCTGAGACGACAGCGAATGAAAACCCATTCTACGTTAGAGCGCATTTCTGCAGAACGAACGGCCGTGCTGAGAACCCGGGGAAGACATGATGTCATGAAATGCAGCGCCGGATCTTTGTGTGCGTCACGGGGGCCGTTTTCAGGAGGAGTGCCCACTCGGGGACTGATCCGAGGACCTGGGAGCGATACGGACCAAGGTCACTCTTAACCTCACATGCCACAATTCCCACAGCCCCCCCAAGCTCGTTTACATCTGGATGAAGAATTTTACTCAAGAATCCTGCTGTAACGAAACTGCTGTTCTGTGTAACTGAGGACAAAATGCAACATTCACCAAATACAGTCAGTATGACATAAAAACGGAACAGTTCTAACAAATAAATTTATTTAATATTAGCGAGTTTAAAAAGTAGTAGGCCTACGTAGTGTCAAGTAGTAGGAAGCATTTTATAAAAAGTCTTTTTGTAAAGTCAGTTGGTGAAGTATAAATTAAATGCATAATTAAAAAAGCATGTAAAACATGCATGTAAAACATGCCATGCTACAAAAAAAGACAGCTTGTCCTAATTTCTGATTCATCCTTCATAACAATAGCTGGTGTTTTCTCCTGTGGGATTACAACGGGTTGACAGTAATTGTTTAAAACTGAAGACGTTTGTCGTCACTTGCTGTTACAGTGACAGGAAACGCTGGTGTCTGATCAGACCACGCTTCAGTGGTGTCTGCTTTGGGAACTGGGGATTAACTTGGGCTTGTTTCACAATGGCTTCAGGCTGACAGACATTTCACTCATTCAGTACGGCTCACTCCAACCCAGAAGTGCGGTTCTGTTTTACAAAAACATTCCGTGACGCTTTGCTCAGATTCCACACAAAAGTTAAAAATATGTTTAAAAGTTTCTGAAGAGTCAAGTTGTTTTAAATGTATGTGTAATAAATGAACTATATGTATTCTAATTTAATTGTATTAATTCTAATCCTAAAGAATTCATTGGCCTAACAATATTTTGCTTATCCCCAATATCCCAATATAGCTTTAACTGCAAAGGTTTTTAGGGAGACCTGTTAGCGACATTATAATTCATCCCCCCATAAAGGCCTAGAGAGGAGGAGATCTCGATGAATAGAATATTCAAGTTGAAAGTCTTTATTTATTACATAGTGGAATGCGCTGATAACAAAATAACAAAAATGATCAATGTAAATCAAAATGATCCAATGCAGTTCTGGATTTGGAATCATACTCAAAATCAAAGTGGAAAATCAAATGACAGCTGATCCAACTTCAGTGGAAATTCCTCAAGACAAGTTAAAACGAGGCTCAGTATTGTGTGTGGCCTCCATGTGCCTCCATGTGGCCTCCTGTAATGCCTGGGCATGCTCCTGATGAGGCTACAGATGTTCTCCTGAGGAATGTCAACTCATGGACACTCTGTGGTGCGACTTGGCATTGGTGGATGGAACGCGACATGATGTCCCAGATGTACTCGATTGGACACACTTCTGCCACATGAGGCCTGGCATTGTCATCACAAGGAACCCAGGGCCCAGTGCACCAGCATATGGTCTCACAATGCTGGGTTGTTGTCCTCCTATGACACCCTCCGTGTCTCCTGGTGTACTGGCCTGTCTTCTGATATCTGCTCCACGCTCTGGACACTGTGCTGAGAGACACAACAAACCTTCTTGCCACAGCTCACATTGTTGTGCCATCCTGGATGAGATGCACTACCTAAGCATCTTCTGTGGGTTGTAGACACCGCGTCATGCTACTTCTATGGTGAGAGAACTGACAAAATGCAAAAGTAACCAAAACATCAGCCAGAAAGGATGAGAACAAAGAAAAGGTCTGTGGTCACCACCTGCAGAACCTCCTTTATAGGGGGTGTCTTGCTAATTGCCTTTTATTTCTACCTGTTGTCTGTTCCATTTGCACAATAGCAGGTGATATTGATTCACAATCCATGTTGCTTCCTATATATATATATATATATAAAGGATCTTAATAAAGTGCATTCATATTTTCTAAATACCTTTAATCTAATTTATGCTTATTTTTAAATATCTATATTTGATCTCATCTTAGATTATGATTATCTCAATCTAGATTATTGCCTATGTCGTGTAGTCGTTGTCTGTATGTGTGATATATAAAGTGTGGTCACCCTGACAATTTCCTCCTGCATGTATACGTTGCAATGAGAATGGACTAGAATGTAGCTCAGTTGACCCACTCTGCACAGAATAAACATGCTTGAAGTCCTGGACGCGGTCAGTGCTCCTTGCATGTGAACTCCAAGCTCGGAGCGACCGGAGTCCCAGAAGAGCGAGCAAATGTCGCCGCTGGTTTATACGTAAGGTCACCAGTTGAAGGGGGGCGAGACCAGTTAAAACACAGTTTGACATCCAGCTGCTTGCATAAGCCCAGATGTGTCTGCAGACCAAATTCAGTGTCTCTGATTGGTGGATTTTTTTTTTTGTGTTTTACTGTGCATGAAAATGCGAGGATTATGGGAAAACAGCAACGCCGTGCTTCCAAACCTGCCGCGTTGAGGCCGGACTGATGAGAGCCGAGAGTTTTCCAGGAAGCGTGCCGAACGCACACACTGTTCAAACGCTGAGTTCATATCCTATATAACACCACAGCACACGGTAATAGGCTGTTTAATATAGTACCATGTATGAACTGGACAAAACCGCCTGTCTCCATAAAGTTCAGTTGGTACAGAGGTCACCGAGGCCGCGGACGCAGTCACATGACGGGAACATCAAACTCGCCATGCCATGTCGTCACGAGATCTGAACACTCTCCGTGTTGCTGAATGACATTACGGTCTGCGTACTCTTGTTATGAACACTTATTGAACATTTTAAAGATAAGCACTTCCTGCTCATCACACTCATTGATGCTTTGGAAATCTGTTATTGCGGGTTTTCTGGAAAGGAAACCATAATGATGGCTAATGGCCAGTGGGAAATACAAAGAAATTGTAGTTCCATATAATCAGTTTCCACTAAGCCTTATTCATCTTATCTTCAATAGCACCAAGTTCCTAGAGATATAATCTCACTGGCATCTCTCTGGTATCTCCCAGAGGTGTGAGACAGGCTACTTGGTCCATTCAGAGAATGGGTAACAAAAATGTGGATGGAAAAATAATATAAACACTTTTCATAAAATAACTAAAATAAAAGCTGTTCATCCTATCCATCTGCTCATTAGTGTGGCTATAAGGACTCACTGCTGTGTACATGGTTGCATTCTGTAACATGAGTGTATTAGCAAAATGACAAAATCTGATCAATGAAATGTATGTTTTTTTATTATAGAGGCGGGTCTGTATCAGCTTGACCCGTCTCAGTAGGAGATTCAGCATTAATAGTAAAACTGTGTATGTGTGTACAGTATAGTGTACATTCCATTCACAGCTATCATAAGATGATAATAATAATAATAATAATAATAATAATAATAATAATCTTTATTTGTATAGCACCTTTGATACATACATGCAACTAAAAGTGTTTTACAGAATAAATAAAAAAGAAACATTAAAAGGAAGCAAAGAGAAGAAGACAAAAAGAAAATATTAAAAGAAATTAAAGATACAAAGGAAACAAACAATAAAATAATGTAATAAAGTGACAAATTATAACATAATAGACAACATAATGTAATAAAGTAAATAAGATGGAACAGAGTTAAGAGTTTCTTAACTAAAAGCAGATCTAAACAGGAAGGTTTTGAAGATGAAGATGAAGATGAGAGTGTGTAAGACAGAAATTGTAGTGCCCCGACTCTAAAGGCCCAGTAATGTTGGACTGAAACTCGTTTATTTCCGCAGACATCTTCTCCTTTTCAGAATGTACGTCTGTTCTTAGAATCGTAAGAAAAGTAGATCAGACCAGCGAGATGATCCGCTCTAAATGTGTGACAGTGATGCAGGCGTGTCCCTCATATTAACTATCTCAAGCAGACTCCAATAGTTTCAGAGAACTAAGTGTGTGTAGAACAAAAAATTTAAAGATAATATGGAGGTCATGAAGCAGGTTAAATTCTTTCTAGGGAAACCGTTTTTCACATACATTAACACTCTGTCCAGACTAGTTTTTTTTCTTTCCTGACATTTTTTATTAAATGTCCAGTTTTATGAGTCTTTCCAGAGTCCAGACTACTTAGAAAAGCACACACACACCACAGTCCCCAGGTGCTGTGCACAACTTTAAGTGTAAGGTGATATATATACACATAATCATAATTAGTCCCCAAATCCTCCCCCTCTCCTTTTTTAATTTAAAATGGTGAAAGAACAACAACAATGTCTCGTATGAGACTTCCTTACAGATGTGTGTCAAGAAAACAAGCAAAACAGACCAATGCTGATAAGAAAAGCAGGTCAGGAAAAGTTGAACCACTTTTACACACGTTTCGCAAAATGTCAACAAAACCTGTAGCTACTTGGCATATGGAACAGTGCACGCGTGTGTGTCCACACGTGAGGACGCGTATGGAAGAGAGCGGTGTCAACGTCATCGCAAGAAACGTGAATCCCAAGGTTTAAATAAAGCTTTCTTCTGTCTTATTTTAGACGCCCTTTGCACTCTGCCTGCCCCGTTGGGCACCATCTGCTGGTGGAATAATCTTATCCATGACGCGTACATGCAGAGTCACGGCGTAAGGAACGTGGCACGGCACCCCGAGCCTGGGGTGCTGTGTGTGCACTCAGATGAAGATGAATGTTGACAGCAAAATACTCTTTCCTTGCCTGCCTTTTCCATCGTCACAGGCCGATTAGGCTGACTTCAGTCAGTGTAGACAGCTCTGGGAGTTCAGTCTTCACTGTGAAATCCTTTGAGGCTGTGTGCACTGAGCTTTTCCGTAAAACCATGAACTGTTTATTCTGTTTCTTTTATTTAGAATCCCACACTATAAATAAAACTGCCTGAAAAGACAAGTCCCTGCATGGCTTCTTGTGATGTAACATATATGATTCAAGTCCTCAGTTAATTACCAAGTTGATTTGAGATTCTGCAGGGTACTTGTAACCTGGAACTTGAAATTTAATACATCTCTCTGAACAGTGGGTCAAACCTTCACAATTCGTGAGTTAGGGTTAGTGGATAGGGCCCATTTAAAGTAAGACAACTGGTGGTGTGAACTGGCCCAGTCGAGCTTGTGCATGGCTGGGTGCAGCTTAACCATTACTGTGGGCTTCGTCAGCATGGAGCAGGACACACGCTAGCTTCCTGCGCGAGCTAACCATTGGCTAGCAAGATCCGGAACACAAGGTAACTATTAATCTCAGGTACAGTTTTTCTAAACCAGCGGAAATCGTGTTCTCTTTGGAAATCAGATGACGTGCAGACACACTGACCTGGGAGCTGGCACGTTTCCCAGCGGACATTTCTGCAGGGCAAAGGTCAAGCAGCCTGAGCTTTCCTTGAGAATGTGCACGACCCCTTAACAATAATGGAGGATGAGTGACCTGATCATTTTTGAGGCAGGTTGTTTGGCTATCAAGGATTAATGAGCACACTAATGTGATTGGTGGAGTATCAAATGGTGCAGCTGTTCTCACAGCCACAACTACTATATGTTAAGTGTGAAAACACTTAACAACAAAGACACACTTCATAGCTTTATTAATGTATATGAAACCAATACACAACACACACATTGCATTTCAGTACAGCTCCAACAAAGTTTGCATCCTCCCTCTGCTGACTGCTAAAACCATAACCTTTCACCTCTGTCTGCTTTTAAGAAGCCTAATGAACTTGGTCAAGACTGTCCAATTCCTTTACAATAGTACACAATTTCACATATCAACAAGAACATAGAGCAGTGTGATTAGACTCTGAGAAAGCATATGTGAAAATCTTTGAGGGGGGGCGTTGGATATCCGTCTTTGGGGGTCACCCATCTATAAAAACATTTAATTTCTCTTAGACTTTTTTGGAAAAAAAAATACTTGTCAGATATATAATGGCAGAAAAGAAAAGAAAAAAAACTGTCCCCTGAAACACCTTGTGGCTAGCTTGAGTTCAAAATACCACGATGGCCTGTATCTTTGCAAAGGCACATAATATAACGTTGTACCCAAACATGTGTAGACATAATCATTAACCGTTGATGATCTAGTGGGCTCTAGCTCGGCAGACTGTACAGACCTGTCAGCAGATCTGTCTTAGCGAGCCAAAAAGTGCCGTGTCAGAAGTGAAGGACATTCGATACTCTCAGTTACAACGACGAGACTGAGACCACATATTAATCTCATAAACACTATCCCAACTAGCAGAAATAGTCTGCAAACGTCTAAAAGCAAAACTGCATGTTGTGGAGTTAACCTTCCCGGACAGTCGCACGCGATGGCAATCAGCGTTCATTCATCCCCCAATCCCCCACTCCCTCAATCCCCCACTCCCCCAATCCCCCACTCCCTCAATCCCCCACTCCTCCAATCCCCCACTCCCTCAATCCCCCACTCCTCCAATCCCCCACTCCCCCAATCCCCCACTCCCTCAATCCCCCACTCCCTCAATCCCCCACTCCCCCAATCCCCCACTCCCTCAATCCCCCATTCCCTCAATCCCCCATTCCCTCAATCCCCCATTCCCTCAATCCCCCATTCCCTCAATCCCCCACTCCCCCAATCCCCCATTCCCTCAATCCCCCACTCCCCCAATCCCCCACTCCTTCAATCAGTTCCCATTATCCGTACAGAAGAGCTCCGCTGAGCAAACCGTTCCGTCTCACATCACTCTAGAAAACGCAGAGGCCCTTTTCTAGGGTCAGTACTGCGATGGTCATCTCTATTTAATATTTGATGAGCCACCTGCATTTGTGGTTTAGGGCTGTTTACACCATTTTTGCATACGTCACAACATCACAACAGAACTGCAAACATGTCAGTTTTGTGTTTTTACGAATGGACGCTGTTTCTTGCCTTTGTCATGTGAATTTAAACATAACACATATATACATAGCAAAATGGCACTTGTCATGTGCTACACATAATCAGTGTGATGCTGTCATCAGCGCTTCTTCTGACTAAAATACTGAGAGCTTATTGGGCTGAATTTCGATTTTGTCAGTAATATATGTGATTTTTGGAATCTCTTCACTTACATGACTGATGAAAGACCTCTGTCTGAAACAGACTGTCTCTGTGGAAACTCACCACAGTTGTGAATATCTCTCTCTCTCTCTCTCTCTCTCTCTCTCTCTCTCTCTCTCTCTCTCTCTCTCTATATATATATATATATATATATATATATATATATATATAAAGTAGGTGGGTGGGTGTGGATGTTTTCCCAAAAGCTTCTCCGTCTACTAATGACGTTGAACTGAAGCGACTCTGAAACTAATGATGGCGGAGATTCTAAGCCTGATCTTGAATAATACTCTACCCTGCCAATAGTTCACGACATCATTAAATTGTATATTTTAACCTATGAAAGCAGAAATTAAAACTTTTGTAAAGGGGTTGCTATGTAACAGCTATTCAAGTCGATGTTATATCTCGTTAGTCGCGGACTATTCCAAGTGTACATTGTTTTTGCAGATGTCAGAAGTCGCTTGCAGACGTTGTGTCGAAACCTTGGCGAATTTCGCCTGGCGATTTGAACGTCTTAAATCTTTGCAGCCTGGACTTACAGCAAAGAGCTGGTGAAACTCAAGATAAATTGAAGAAGCGCTAGATCAGATCAGTCCATGCCCGACACTTACGTGCGCCCTGCGCAAGAACCAAGAACCAGCTCCTGAAATAAAATCTGTGTGTGTTTGAAATCCCAAAAGTCTCATGACGTACCTTTTAATTACAGGGACGCCAATAACTACCCGAACAGTTCGCATATATAACGTATTTGTCTTTATAAGACTTATTTATATTCAGAATCAGTGCGTTTGGTTCGTGCATTTGTACCAGGGTTTAAATCACCCTGTAACCTTCAGTCTGTCCGTAATTGCAGTAGCTGATTATATTAGCGCACTTTGCGCATTGTTTTAACTGTTGGGTATTTGTTCTTATGGGGAATTGCATTTTACAAAATAAATGTTTTCATTTTAGCCGAGTGTCTCAATGTCTGCGGAACAAAAACCTGTAAGTGGAAAGCAGATTCTTAAGTCTTCAGGGCATTTCTATCCTTATATCCTTAATATGGTCAGATAGATAGCTATGACGTTCTGAGGTAAATAACCAAAAGAACATATGGATTCGTTTTCAAAATTTTATTTTCCATTTTTTGTAATAAAAGTAAACTTCGACATAGAAGAATAAATATACATTCATATATTTTGTTCACAATGCCACAGACATTCAAGTTCTCGTGTTCCTCTTTTATAAAATATAACAAAATGTAAACAAGTGGTAAAGTGTCCCAGTTCGTCGGATGAAACAATCTCCTTGAGAGACTATTTGCCAATTTCACACCAAGTTAGACCTCAACGTTTTGGGTTTACGCATGACCACTTGGCGCCCTGGCAGTCAGGGTAAATGTCTCTTGCGTTTTGGGTTTACGCATGACCACTTGGCGCCCTGACAGGGTAAATGTCTCTTAAAGATCATGCCAAGTCGCCCAGACCAGTTGGGACAACGAAATACGCAAGTCTTCGTCTGAGGACATTATCCTACCGACAGCAGAACAGCTGTCCAGCACCTCTGAAGTGTTCATGTGCAGCCTTCAGTAGTTGCTCCAGAAGTTCTTAACAAATCACGCATCTGTCCTTGTTGCCCTGGCCGCCACCAACAGCTTTTTCCCTTATGTACATCAAGTCACTGTGCACGCTTGGCCTCCTGGCGAAGGGGGCCACGACTCCGTACGCGTCGCCGTCTTTCAACTTCTTGTTTCGGAAAGATTTTCTGTGAAGCACGTCGCAATACTGCAACGACACTTTGCGGTGCCGGTCCGGGCTCATTTCGTTCGGCAGTTTGGCCATGGTGAAGAGGGTTTGGAACATTACGTCCACGTTCGTGTTGCGCTTGGCGGAAATCTCGAAGTAGGCGCACGGATCATCCCCCGAGACGAGCTGCTCGATCTCCTCCTCCTTGACCTCGCGGTAAAATTCACGGTCACACTTGTTCCCGCAGATCACAAGCGGCACGTCGACGTTTTCTTTGGTCTTGTTTTTCAGGCAGGACTTGGTTTCAAAGATCTGCCTCTTCAGTCGCTGCACCTCCTGGAACGAATCTTTGCTCTCCAAACTGAACACTAGAATAAAGACGTCGCCTGAAAGTGGGGAAAAAAGACATTTAATGCCATGTACATTATGTTACTTAATGTGCCAACTGCATGACTTAAACTAAATATTGTACCTTAAAAGGCATTTGTGATTATTTCAAACTCACCGGTCAGAATAGAAAGTCTCCTCATTGCGGGGAACGGGTGGTTTCCGGAGGTGTCCAGGATGTCCAGCTGATACAGCTCTCCGCGGATCCTGTAGAATTTCCTGTGAAAGTCCTCAATAGTCGGTGTGTACTGGTCATCGAACCGTTCATTCAGAAATCGAGAGATGATCGCAGTCTTGCCCACTTTAGTGGATCCCAGGATCACCATCCTGTGGCAGTGCTTTGCCCGGATGTCAAATTCGTTTTCAGTGGGGGACATTTTTTTAATCATGTCTGGTGAATCTGCACACTCGGGTGTCTCGGGATAGACACGTGCGCAAAAGTAAATCCACGGGTGGTTCGGAGGGGTTTGTCTGTCTACAAGACTGCACTCGCTGTTTTGATCGGAGCCGAGGATGGGGGGAATTTATACTGAAGTCCAACCACTCCTCCATGACGCGTCACCCAGTACGCAGTGCTCCAGAGATCATCCAGCCCGGTTACAAGGTTTGGTGTGTGCGTCAGCCGCTCCATGGAACTGGCGTGCGTGCAAATCTGACAGCTAAGTAGAAGTGTCTTCAGTCAACATCAGTTATATGTTATTGGGTATACTGTATCGGTGCATCGAATCTATACAGTGCTATATAATAATATAACAATAATTAATAATAATAACAATAATAACTATTATTATTGTTGTTGTTTTTTCTAATACGTCTAATACTTTTCTAATATTACTAATACTGACGTGCATAAATCAGTGTCATACAAAATTATTTCATGGACTTTGACTCAAGACTATATTTTCATATATGAAAATGCAAATTGAAACTGACACAAAAGCTTCTGCAAAAATATATCTCCTTCAGTTTCAGTTTTTTACCAATTCCCCTGTAGATAATTTTCGTTTTGTGATTTTTATGCTTTATCTAGTGCTGATTCGATGGCCCGGCTAGCACCCTATGTTGGTCTACTCTGGAAAGTTGTCTACACATTCACAGCCACTAGGGGGCGCGCACCCTTTTTTGGCATTAACCGACAGAGACGTTGAAAGGTTTGGAGGCTATTGCGTAAATGTAAACGCGAGAAGGCCGACGTTAACCACTGTACAAATCTTAAATATGTTTTATATGAATTCGCGTTTAAACCCCTCGTGTAAACTACACCCTTTAAAACAAACAAGCGTCCGTGTAGGAAAGTTGTTGTGGCCACGAGGGGCTGCGTGAGTCAAGAATGAGCTCATCGGATCACGTTTTAAAACGCAATATCTTTTATTTGATTACATGTTGATATATGAGGCTATTCGTGTACGCTCGAAATCTAGGTCACTAGATATTTCAATATCAAATTCTAGTTTAATATCTGTGGGAGAGTACTGTACAGTTGGGAATGAATAATAATAATAATAATAATAATAATAATAATAATAATAATCAGTAAAAAATAAGGAAGGCTTCAATGAGCATTCAGTATAGATTGAAGAAACCTCAAATTACAATTGACATTGTGCCCTTTAACGTAATTGTCAATTATTACATTTTCATACAATACATTCAATGGTCCAACTGAGTAGTTTGTCTGAGAAAATACACTTAGCTGAGATGTTTGCGTGAGTTGTTAAAAGCAGAAACAGTAGTCATGCTCTCTTCAAGATGCCCCAGTGTTTACCCCATAGCTATAGGTTTCCCTCAATAACCAACAAAACACTGTCACTGGCTGTGGTTAGCATGTATTCCTCTCAGCACTGGGATCTTGGGTTCAAGTCCCTATCTGAGTGGAGTTTCTGTGTTCTCCCCGTGTCTGCGTGAGTTTCCTCCAGGGTCTCTGATTTCCTCCCATGGAGGTTTGGTCAATTGGCAGTCACTGAAAAATTATCCTCGAGTGTGTGTCTGTGCATGAATGTGTGTGTGTTTGTATGTCCAGTGGTGGATGGCGCTCTGTCACTAGGGTCTGTCCTCTCTCCCCTTCCTGCACCTGATTCAGTGTGTGATGCATGCATGCACAATCACTGTTATGAAATTATGTCACTGTCCAACAACTTACAAACTGCACTGTTAATTACCAATCTTCTTTACACATAAGAGCATATTTTTCCTGTGCCCGCGACCTCCTGCCTGTCACTGCTGAAGGGTTTTGCTTAATGAGTGATGGAGTAGCTTCACGGCCATGCTCACTGGTTCCTAATTAGTCCACTATGTTCCCACTTACACTTATTAGGGGACACGTGTGGTGTCATATTTCAGAGCCATAAAATGGGGTGACAGATAAAAAGAGAAGGAGACTGAGAGGAGCTAGGACAGAACTTCCCCTGCCTTGAAGGAGCTCACACCACTGCCGAGGTCTCAGGTGGCTTCTTGCTGTGCTCGTTAACGTGTGGTACGGGAAAAAAACACAGCATGTTGTGCACGTTCTTCATGATGTGAGAACAAACGGTCTGCCACGAAGTTGGCTGAGAGGACTACAATATCAAACAAACAAACAAACACTTTTGTGCACAAAAGTGACGTGACAAAAATATTCCCAAGCCAATTTGCACGCCAGTTTTCCTGGACTGTTCCCTAAGCTGTGTGTGATTACATGCACATCTGGCAGTACCTTGGTACTGGAGTTTGCTGTGAAGGTCTCGTTGCTCTAGAAGGTCTAGTGTACCCACTACATATAGATGAGTAGGCCGTGATAATACCTGGGGGTCACAGATATAATGAAATGCAGCAGAATCAGTCAGGTATTCAGAGAGCCTATGAGAGAAAGTAGGCTAATGTAATGGCTATGTGAATCAGACAGATTGAGACGGGGTTTTATCACCAATGACGTACTAACATGGATCTGCTGACCTGCATTTACAGACCGTTTGAAGCTGTCCGTGTACTGGAACATGCCAAACTGGAGCAAAGTTATCAGAAGATCCTACAGGGAAGTATTTCTGGTGGTGTTTCTGTGGCAAGAAGACCTGTGCAGCCAGTGGGTTAACTGTGACTCGCTTTAAAGCACTAGGGATACGAAACATTCAGAGTACAACTTCTTTTAATGAATGATAAAGTTGTGGTAAAACATGATAAATCATCTAATCATGGTAAAACAGAAGTCTGGACTTGACACTGTCTACAAAAAATATTCAGCTGTTTTCATAGATGCAACTAATTTTGTTAGTGTTAATTATTAGGACTAGGTTTCAGTTAAGAAGCATTAAGATATTAACCATCTATGATGCTAAGTCCTATGTCACCGGCCCTGTTCATAATTTTTATGGACAGGATCTCAAGGCGCAGCCAAGGGCGGAGGGAGTCCTGTTTGGAGGCCACGGGATCTCATCTCTGCTATTTGCAGATGATGTTCTGTTGGCAGCTTCAGGCCAGGACCTTCAGCGTGCATTGGGGCGGTTTGCAGCCGAGTGTGAATGAGCTGGGATGAGAATCAGCACCTCTAAGTCCGTGGCCATGGTTCTCGACCGGAAAAGGGTAGCTTGCTCCCTTCAGGTGGGTGGAGAAGTCCTGCCTCAAATGGAGGAGTTTAAGTATCTCGGGATCTTGTTCACGAGTGAGGGAAGAATGCAGCGTGAGATCGACAGACGGACTGGCGCAGCTTCCGCAGTAATGCGGTCGCTGTACCGGTCCGTTGTGGTGAAGAAGGAGCTGAGCCAAAAGGCGAAGCTCTCGATTTACCGGTCGATTTACGTTCCTACTCTCACTTATGGTCATGAGCTTTGGGTAATGACCGAAAGAACGAGATCGCGGATACAAGCGGCCGAAATGAGTTTCCTCCACAGAGTGGCTGGGCGCACCCTTAGAGATAGGGTGAGAAGCGCGGTCACTCGGGAGGAGCTCGGAGTAGAACCGCTGCTCCTCCACATCGAGAGGAGTCAGTTGAGGTGGCGTGGGCACCTGTTTCGGATGCCCCCTGGACGCCTTCCTAGGGAGGTGTTCCAGGCACGTCCCCCGGGGAGGAGGCCCCGAGGGAGACCCAGGACACGTTGGCGAGACTATGTCTCTCGACTGGCCTGGGAACGTCTCGGTGTTGCACCCGAGGAGCTGGCTGAGGTGTCTGGGGAGAGGGAGGTTTGGGCTTCCCTGCTCAGACTGCTACCTCCGCGCGACCCGGCTCCGGATAAGCGGTAGATAATGGATGGATGGATGGATGGATGATGCTAAGATAATCTAGCTAGCATTTTGAATTATATAAGGACACCCTCCTCCTCCTCGAGTGTCCTCATCCTCTTCTGTATGTCTCGACTGTGCATAGATCTGTGTGCCACACCCTCATGTCACCTGTGTCTTGTTTCATTACTGTGTGTATTTAAGCTCTTGTGTGTAGCTGCGTTTCAGTCCTTCACGAAGTGTGTCATTGTGCCGAGTCATGAATGTTACTTTCACTTTCAAATAAACAGACAGTTTTTACACCTCGCCTCAGTGTTCTGCTTACGCCTAGTGAACATGAAGTTCTGGCTTTTGATAAACGTTAGCAGCCTTACTTAAGTGTGTCATATCATAGCATAACGTCAGCTGGACATACCAATTAAAACAAAAGTACTGAGCTGTAATGTCAGTGGTCATAACATGTAATTTCACCCACAAAAATTGGCCACTTGTTGATTAAAGGGCTTACACTTGTTGGAATAACCATAGAAATGTTAGTGAGTTGTCATGAAAGGTTTATATAAGAAAATGAGTGTGTCTTTGTATCTTCTGCCCAAGTAGCCAGTGAACTGCTTATCCTTGTGACGCCCGGGGCGTCATGGAGCGAAGAGACGGACGTAAATGCTGAGATGAATGAAATTTAATAAAGGGCAAATCCAAACTCAGCCATACAAGTAGGCTAAGGTCAAATATGTTAGAGAGCTTCACAATATCACAAAGACTAAACCAAATAAACAGCCTTAAACTTACAGACAAGGACAACAGAGCTGCTATACAAACAATTAAACAATGACCGGCACAGACTTGGGGTTTAAATACACAGGACTGAACGAGGAACCCAAACAAGACACAGGTGGGAATTATAATCAGGGGGTGGGGTTACAAATGACATGGGTGTGACGGGAGAACACATGGGAAACCAAAACAAGATGACAGATAACACATGGACAAAACAGACTTGACATGTGGGGGCGTAGCTAGACGTGACAACCCTATTGTGTTATACGGCCCTCACAAAACAACACAGAGACAGTAACCAATCAGGAGATCGCCTGCTTGTGGAGGAGAGGTTTTCAGGTGGCTGAGGTGGCTAATTTTAATATTAGGGGTCTGGATATAAACCCTTTTTAAAGTGTTAGCTCACAGCACAATAGTTTATTGTCTTTTTTTTCAAATATGAACACTTTAATACTTGACCATAAAACTTTCAAACTTTAGCCTTGGTTTTCATACTTCAATTTCAATATCCATTTGGATTTTTGGATTTTTATTTATTTATTTATTATTATTTATTTATTAATAAATAATATTTATTTATTATTTTGTTTTTTATGACATTTCTGACCAGACAAATTTCAGGTGAGAGCATTCCTACCTGTGGTCACAAGCTTTGGGTAGTGACTGAAAGAATGAGATTGCAAATATAAGTTTCCTCCATAGGGTGTCTGGTGAGGTGAGGACTTCAATCATCTAGGAGAGGCTCAGAGTAGAGCCACTTTTCCTCCATGTAGAGAGGAGCCACTTGAGGTGGTTTGGGCATCTGGTCCAGATGCCCCCTGGGCACCTCCCTGGTGAGGCATGTCCAACTGGGAGGAGACCCTGGGGAAGACCCACGAAACACTGGGGAGATTATATCTCTCAGCTGTGCTGGGAACACCTGGGAATCCCCCCAGAAATCCTGGAAGAGGTTGCTGGGGAGAGGAAAACCTGGGCCTGGGCCTCTGGGACCTGAGACCTAGGACCTGGGACCTAAGAGCTGGGCCTGGGCCTCTGGGCCTCTGGGACCTGGTTAGCTGGGAACTGGGCCTGGGCCTCTTAAGTTAGGCTACTGCACCCATAACTTAAACCTTGGACCCATAAGTGGATGTAAATTCCTACACATGGGTTCTATGTTCTACCATTCAGTCACACAAAGCTGATACAGCTGTAACGTTTTTGTACTCCATACGTCTTTCTCTCTCTCCCTTTCTCTCTCTTCTTCTCCCCCTCTCTCACTCTCTTTCCCTCCCTCTCTGTCAATGGCAACCACTCAATCTTAAAGAGTCAGTGGAAGGCTCGGCAGACACACAGTGGAACCTGTGCTGCTCTCGGGGACCGAGAAGACAGGTGACCTTTGGACAGAGTCTTAAAGTGGACAAGACACCAGAAGCAAAATCAACACATGACAAATGTTTATGTCAATATGAGTGACGGGGTCAATAACAAGCTTATGACAAGGTTATGAGGTTAAAATTGACATCCCTCGTTTCTGAGCTGTTAGGTGGAAGCATTAGTCAGGGAGGGAGACCTTCTTAGCAGGTCTTCACTAACTTTGCCATTTTAACATTTCTATCAGAATGTCAAAGGTTTTTAAAACAAGAGAAAGGCAACAATCTCTCTTTGTTCCTCAATTTCTCTACCTGCTTGTTCCATGCTGAAGATTTTTCTCCTTGTGACCATGACAGGTGCGTTGTTTTGTAGCTCCTTGACAAAGACAACATGCCTGTTTAGCAGGTGCAATTCTTCAATCTGGAACGAGAATCACATGACAGTTCTTCAACCTCCACCACAGCAGACAGGTCCATCTGAGACATTCACTTATCAGAACGTCTGGTGTGTAATGGCTGGCATTACACCCTCATATTCACGTTAGATTGCTCATTGTGACAAAGCAACCTACTTGTCCCAGACACATTTAACTTTCTGGATTAATGATTGCCCTGTCAAATGCAACATTTCCATAGCAACTCGGACATACACAAACCGCAGGAACATTATTTTACAGCACACATTAAGGAGTGATTATGAAGAGAGGAAAATGGTCTTACCTGGACATCTAGCACATTTTCAAAAGGCTTTGTTACTATGACAGCCCACTGGCCTCTTGTGTAATCTCAGCCTATGTAAGCGTAGGTGCTTTAGACATGTCCACTGTATAAATTGGTTTAAAAGTATAGAGGAGTATATTTATCTGAAACCTGAAAGCTCTTTGAAATGTAACTAGTGGCTTGACTGTTTACAGCTGCAGACGACAGACAGGAAAAAACAGTAGTAAAACCTTACATATTAGAACAGAGAATGCCAGCTTCACAGCACTGGGTGAAACACTGCAGATTTCACTGTATTACATTCCACATAAGATGCACCTGACTGTGCTTCCAGAGGTAATGAGTTATATTAGTTGGCTAAATTAATTGCAGAACTGCAATTAATGTTTCATGTCGTGCTGCAGGTGGGGCATGCAGTGACCTAGTTTTCAGGGACTGTTCCATTAATTCTCCAAGCCCCTAACTAATGAGAATCACTAACTAACTGGTTCATTACTCGCCGTTCGGTCGCAGTGTCGACTGTACTACTCGCTGTTGACGGATGTCGTGTGCACGAGGGCGACAGCCGACCGAGCACTGTTTACACATCCAATCACGCTACAGCAAACAGCCACTTTATCTCTGCAGTTTATTTCAGGTGTTTAAGTCGGCTGAGGCCATACGCAGGGTGTAAAGGTGGGGAGATAGTCGTTTAGGAGACTTCAAAGAGGTTTAGGTAACAGAGGGAAGCTAAAGGGAGGTGACAGAACTTAGCGTATGCTTAGCAACCATGAATGGGCAACTGCTAATGTCAGAGACATAATTACCATAGCGACTAGGCCAGTAGCCCTGGGAAGAAAGCACAGGTTGCATAAGACCTTTAAGATACAGCCAGACAGTGTGTAGATCAGAGAAAAGACTTGATCTACATATATTATGATTCAAAGTTAATAGATCAAAAGTAATTTATGAAATGTGCACATATTTCAAGCAAACATGCTGCATATTTTTTGTTTTCTACTAATTATTTGAATGAGTACTGTTGTTTTGGCATTACAGTGTTGCACTAGAAGATGTGACACCTAAAACTTTAAACTGTTAAAAATGCAACTAATTTCATTTGGAAACTAAAAAGCACAAAACGCATCCTTCAAATCTATTTAAGAAAAGAGAAATATTTAACAGTACATCTTTAATTGTTTTATTTAACCGTGCTTGCGGTCCAAAAGTGATTGATGGTAGCAGGCAGCCTGACATTCATTATGTGCTCATTACTGCAGCACCTTCAAGGTATAATTGTACCGAATGTTTGGACGTGCTGTTAAATTAATGTGTCTGTTAATCCTTTTGTACAGAGAAAGTATAGCATACTGGTACACGATGCTTTCTTATAATGGAATCACAGCCAAAGGTACCTAATTAAATGTCCTAACTCTCTCTCTCTCTCTTTCTCCGTCTCACCAGCTTCAGCTGGTGATCGGTTGGAGGATCAGTGGCACATGCTGGTGACATGGAGGACAGAAGAGCCGAACTCTTCTCCAGGGTCCATCATGCATCAGCACCAGATGCACAACTCAGGAAATAAACAAATACAGCAGTTTGGAATGCTGCAGAGATGGCGGTAGATCTGGATAGATGAGCTTAGCTGGAAAAGAAAAGGCAGCTGGTTACCATGGTAGCCCCTCCATCATGTCGTCCACAAACCTGGGTGAACATTTGAGAGCAGTTTGATAACTGATTAATCCTTAACCCTTCTTAACTCTTCTTAACTCTCCTTAATGCTCCTTAATTCTCCTTAACTCTCATTGATTCGCCTTAATTCTCATTAACTCTTAGTGTCCCTGAACCCTGAGATCTGCACCTTCTCTATAAACTTCTTTCTTAACCTAAACTTAAAAACAGACATTGTTAAAGTTACAAATACTGTCTGGAAGGAAGTATTTCAAAGCTGGGATGCTTTAAATGAAGATGTTCCTTCCTGTGCTCTAACTTTCAGAATTCCAGGTGCTAATGGACAGAGGTGGGGACTCAAGTCACATGACTTGGACTCGAGTCAGACTCGAGTCATTAATATTAAGACTTTTGACTTGACTTGAAAAAATATTCAGAGACTTAGACTTGACTTGGACTTTTACACCAATAACTTGGGACTTGAATTGGACTTGAACCTGTTTACTTGCAAAGGCTTGATTTTTTTTACCCCAAATCTAAATTTTAAAACGCATATTAATATTTATAAAGTGCGCCCCATTAATTTCATTTCCGTCCTTCTGACGCAGACCGGTGTTACACCAGATTCTGTGACCGTCGAGTTTTGTGACCACAGGGGGTGCTATTTCACAGTTTCTGTTCAGAGGCAAACGCTTTACGAATGCTACGTAAACTACGCTGATGCACTTTCTTTACTCGTTTTGTTGGTGTCCACGAGCCAAAATATGACAGATGTTTATATTTACATTTTATCGTCTCTTAATTACATAAATGTACTTAAACAAGATTTACCATCCCCTCACCATTGCAGCCAACAAAGAAATCATGAATGGGATGTACAGGTGAGCCTTTTTAACTGGGGTCACCAATTCTGACGGCAGCCATCAGAATATGTGACCCCACTGAATCTCCAGGTAACAATAGTACACCGTGACCCCACAATAACAGAAAACAATGAAAAAATAACCCTAACCTTTTATTAGTCTATATGTAAACATTTTATCCAAATGTTTAGAATAACCATTCGTAATGACAGCATCTTACTTACGATGAAGCTTGCTATTTTAGTGTAAAATGATGTAGCGAAACATTCTTGTTTAAGTACATTTATGTAATTAAGAGAAGATAAAATGTAAATGATCTGTCATCTTTTGGCTGGCGGACACCAACAAAACGAGTAAAGAAATGCATCAGCGTAGCATTCGTAAAGCGCTGGTGCCTGTAAAAAAAAAAGACTCGAAAGGACTTGAAATTCCAAGTTTCAGACTTGGGACTTGACTTGACCGTTGCCTGTCTTGACTCGAGACTTGACTTGAGTTGACTGTCTTTGCTTGAGACTTGACTCGGGACTTGAGGATAAAGACTTGGACTTACTTGAGACTTGCAAAACACTGACTTGGTCCCACCTCTGCTAATGGATAACCAACACCGTGTGATCCAAACAGATGCAGTGGTTCACAAAGTTCACTTTGACACTGAGGACCGGGTACATGTAGAGCTTTCCATGTCAGTAACTGTCATAATTTCCCTCTCTAGTGTAACCATTTCCATGGTGACAGCTTTGGCGTTTTGGTTTGCTTCTGGTTTTGTTCCTGGTTACACCCTGTATTGTCTACAGATGTTCCTCACAGATGGTCCTACAGTTACTTTGTGTATTTGAATCCTGTTTTTTTGTAGTCTTGTTTCTTGTCATCCAGTCATTGTTTTGAGTACTGGTTTGCCTGCCTTAGTGTTTCTAGACTACTTGCCTTGTGTTTCTGTTAATCATGTGTTCGGGTTTGGTGTCTGATTACGCTGGTTATTTGACCTTGGACAGTCCTAGTGATTATGATTATGGATTTGCCCTTACTAAAAGTCTCAGCTGATGTGTCCTGCCGCCTCTCTCTCACCATTACATAATGACCAACGAAACAAGGAGGCAGTGACTGAGTGATACTTCAATATGTGGTGGGTCCAATGGGCAGAAACAGCCGGGTTAACAGATGTATATCCTGGTACTACGGTACTGAGGTGTCTCATCATCATTCATAGGAGGTATGCAAGGTTTGATCCTGGAGTGTGCAGATACTGTCCACACAGTCAGCACAGTTCTGGCAGGAGTTTCAACACCTAGAACAGGGTCAAGTTCAAGACATGCAATTTCCTCTGCTCCATTACCCACTTTCTGGGACTTTAAAATCCTGTAGTCTTTAGCAGGGCATTACCGTAGTACCGTAGTTGTTTATATACAGTGCGGTATTCGAATTTCATTCTAAACCAATGTTTTAAGGAATAATTTAACCTTTTTACAGTAATTAAGTTCTCCTTGATTGGTTATTATAAAGCCGTTGAAATAAAGAATGCTAAATGTGTCTACTTTGTGTCTACTCTGGAGATGCACCTTCAAGAAGGAGTTCAGGAAGCTGGAAAAGCAAATTTGTCTGCTCAGGTGTTAAAATCTAGGGCAAACAATCCCCCCTCCCCCTGTCACACACACACACACACACACACACACACACACACACACACACACACACACACACACACACACACACACACACACACACACACACACACACAGAAGAGCTTCTGTGTGTATTAAGTTCTAATGCAACTGCTCTAGCCTTCCTCATTTATCCCTTTTGACCTATTTTGCCTCTTGATTCATCTGGCATACAAAACGGGGCAGTGGGGTGTGGCACAACGGGGCAGTGGGGTGTGGCACAACGGGGCAGTGGGGTGGGGCACAACGGGGCAGTGGGGTGGGGCACAACGGGGCAGTGGGGTGGGGCACAACGGGGCAGTGGGGTGGGGCACAACGGGGCAGTGGGGTGGGGCACAACGGGGCAGTGGGGTGGGGCACTATGGGGCAGTGGGGTGAGGCAGAACGGGGAACTTTTTCCATTTTGGCACAGTAGGAATATCTAATAATAGGGCAGTGGGGTGGGGCACAACGGGGCAGTGGGGTGGGGCACAACAGGGCAGTGGGGTGGGGCACAACGGGGCAGTGGGGTGGGGCACAACGGGGCAGTGGGGTGGGGCACGATGGGGCAGTGGGGTGGGGCACAACGGGGCAGTGGGGTGTGGCACAAGGGGGCAGTTGGGTGTGGCACAAGGGGGCAGTGGGGTGGGACTCAACGGGGCAGTGGGGTGGGGCACTATGGGGCAGTGGGGTGGGGCACAACGGGGCAGTGGGGTGGGGCACTATGGGGCAGTGGGGTGAGGCACAACGGGGAACTTTTTCCATTTTGCCACAGTAGGAATATCAAAACACAAATACGGTTTAAAGACAGAGGAGCGATTTGTGATATTTCATAACCAAGCCACACAAGCACAAAGCACACGCACGTGAAGAAAGATGGCACAGCTGTAGCTATCTTTATCAAGACCTAATCAAGGAATGACATTTCAGACCTGCATTCCTCCCTTTGAGACAAGAGGGCGACGTCAGTTTGTTTTTGCTTGATTTGAGCGTCCAACTGTGAATGAGGCTTTCACACCTTTTCTGAGCACCTGCAACAAGTTTCATTTGACACTCAGCACTCCTTTAATTTGACACAATTGTGTTGTTATTCATATATATGTTTATATTTTTTTAAAATAAATTGTTCATTTTCCCCCATGGGACTCTATTGTAGATGTTATATAGTTTGATACTTCAATACAAAGTTGTAAAAAAGAAACCTCAAAATACCACTGCGAATTTTCATTTCAGTTTTAAAACATTCAGTGGTGCTGACCACTTGAAACACCTGCAATGACAATAGTTACTCTTCCCAAAGAATGATGTCTGTTCAAAACACTGTCCTACTTTATTTAAGAATAAATATTTGAGGTTAACCCATATTGTAAGGATGGACCCATAACAAATCAAGTTTTCAGGGTCTTCATGTATTTTAGAAGTTTTATTTGATAAACATTTAAGACACATCTAAACAAATCTAAAAGGACTTGTTGCAGATAAATGTGTTTTACTATTAGGGTGTCTGAGCAAACTATAGTCAACCTCACCCAAACCTCAATCTCTTCCTAAATGGTAGCAATGTATTTACAGCATGAAGATTCTTTGTTAAGAAACTGTCAAGCAGTTCATCACAAGTGAAGAAGTTTTGCTGAAGTGGATGTCACTGTAGGCAGCTGTGAAGTCCAACCTCACGGTGCCACAGCTATGGAACCTGTGAAGATGAGATTAGTAGGCTGTTACCATGGCTACAGCATGTTGTTGTCTCCTCCAGAGCTGCTGTCTGGAGTCTCTGCTGCTCTGAATGTAAGATGCCTGTGTGGCACAAGTTGCCCCAGAACTTATTCTTAGCAGCATACTGAGCGTTTATTCTGCACTGCATTTCATGGTTTGACCTGGTTTGTGTGTTTGTTTACTATCTGGGATTAGATTAGATTAGATTAAATTGAACTTTGTGCATGTACAGAGCCAATGAAATGCAGTTAGCATCTAACCAAAAGTGCAATATAGAGTAATATTTACATATATACACACACACACATACACATACAAACATATTGGGGAAAAAAGAAAGCATTTAGTCCGTCACCAGTTGAGCAAGTTCTCCCACTTAGAGATGAGAGAGGCCTGTCATTGACATCATAGGTAGACCTCAAATATGAGAGACAAAATGAGAAAAAATTATTCAGAAAATCACATTGTCTGATGTGGAAAATAAGTATTTGGTCAGTAACAAAAGTTCATCTCAATACTTTGTTATGTTTTTTTGTTGGTAATGACAGAGGTCAAACATTTTATGTAAGTCTTCACAAGGTTTTTTATGGGGTTGAGATCTGGAGACTGGCTAGGCCACTCCAGGACCTTGAAATGCTTCTTACCACTACTTCAAACCACTACTTTGTTGCCCAGGCAGTGTGCTTGGGATCATTGTCATGCTGAAAGACCCAGCCATGTTTTATCTTCAATGCCCTTGCTGATGGAAGGAGGTTTGTACTCAAAATCTCACAATACATGACCCCATTCATTCTTTCATGAACACGGATCAGTCGTCCTGGTCCCTTTGCAGAAAAACAGCCATAAAGTATGATGTTGACACCCCCATGATGTTGACACCCCCATGAAGTTAACACCCCCATGATGTTGACACCCCCATGATGTTGACACCCCCATACTTCACAGTAGGTTTTGTGTTCTTTGGATTCAACTCAGCATTCACTCTCCTCCAAACACAACGAATTGTTTGTTCCAAATAGTTCTACTTTGGTTTCATCTGACCATATGACATTCTCCCAATACTCTTCTGGAACATCCAGATGCTCTCTAGCAAACTTCAGACGTGCCCAGATGTGTACTGGCTTAAGCAGGGGACATGTCTGGCACTGCAGATCTGAATCCCTGGTGGCGTAAGTGTGTTACTGACTGTGTTACTGACTGTAGCCCTTGTCCTAGCTTTCTGCAGGTCATTCACTAGGTCCCCCTGTGCGGTTCTGGAACTTTTGCTCACCGTTCTTGTGACCATTTCAACCCCACAGGCTGAGATCTTGCGTGGAGCCCCTGATAAAGGGAGATTATTAGTGGTTTTGTAGGTCTTTAATTTTCTAATTATTGCTCCCACAGTTGATTTCTTCACACCAAGCTGCTTGCCTATTGCAGATTCAGTCTTTCAAGCCTGGTTCAGGTCTACAACCTTGTTTCCGGTGTCCTTCGACAGTTCGTTGGTCTTCACCATAGTGGAGTTTGTAGTGTGTGGGCAGGTGTCTGATAAGTTCAAACAGGTGCCAT
The DNA here is from genome assembly GCF_052324685.1 of Brachyhypopomus gauderio. Lineage (NCBI taxonomy): Eukaryota > Metazoa > Chordata > Actinopteri > Gymnotiformes > Hypopomidae > Brachyhypopomus > Brachyhypopomus gauderio. The sequence goes on from NC_135212.1 coordinate 11,821,021, forward strand.
TAATACAGGTAATGAGTGGAGGACAGAGGAGCCTCTTAAAGAAGAAGTTACAGGTCTGTGGCAGCCAGAAATCTTTATTTTCCACCATAACTTGCAAATAAATTCTTTAAAAATCAGACAATGTGATTTTCTGAATTTTTTTCTCATTTTGTCTCTCATAGTTGAGGTCTACCTATAATGTCAATTACAGGCCTCTCTCATCTTTTTAAGTGAGAGAACTTGCACAATTGACTGACTAAATACTAAATACTGGGAGTCAGATAATTATCTTGGTTGATAAAATAAGAAGCTGAGGTCAAAATATAATGTGCAGATCACTGCACTGTTCTGCATTTCTTTTGATTCTGCCAATCCATAAATGTCATATCTGAAGCCCCAGCAGGTTCCTGGAAGACCATTCGGTCATGTCAATTAAGAGCCAACAGCAGACATACAGCAGAGACATGCCTGCATGGGTGGCTACTTCCACAAAGTGCATCGTCTCCCTTATACTTCTCTTACACTGCTTCTCTCCAGTCTGGAGGTGTGGTTTCCACATGCCAAATGTTAAGACCATCAGGACATATTTTACACACGTTGTTCTTCATAGGTTGAACTGCTATGAGGACTTCTGTGGATGTTGAAGTTTAATCCAACATGATCAGTGGAGCAAAGGCAGCGAGTGTATGAAGAATTGAGGACCTGGAATAGTTTGATTAACTGATTCAGTGAGCTAAATTGCTAAAGTGTTCTGCCCAGCACTTGAAGACTTTATTATTAATAGATAGAACATCAGCTGGCCTGACGAGTGTGAAGTCAGTAGACTCGTTATCAACCCAGTCGTCAGGCTTTTGTGTGGTGCCATTAGTGTCTGAAGCAGCAGCATATAGTTGATTTCAGTTCAGACTATTCTGTATTGACGTTACAGACACAATCATTTCTTCTACTAGTACTTTCAGCATCTTACAAATGTTCATATGGTGTAGTGGGTTTTCCAGGACATGCAGTAATGACGTTCTGGTGCTGCAGTTTGTTGAATGGTGTTTAAAATGGGTTCTAATGGGTTCTAATGAGCTGCTTGTTGAGCCAGGATTCAGCAATACACGTGGCTCAAGTTACTGACACACCTTTCATATCTGGAGATGCATCCATGATGTTTTATTATTATTTGGAAAACTTTGTTATGACCAGTTGATAAATAGAAGTGGAGAGAAAGTTATAATGTCAGAGAACATTTGAGATCTTACAGGTGCTCCATTCCAGATCTTGCTATGTCAAAATACTTGCACATCAAAGTCTGTCATTAGAACAACTTTGTCAGATTGAGGAATTCTGCACAGTGCAGCATCAGGTCAATCGCAAAGCCACTGTGGTGTTCTCAGGATCCATGGTGTAGGTACAGGCACTCGTGAGTGTAGTGACCTTTTCTCAGAGGTTATTTGTAGGTGGTAAGGTGTTCATTAATGCCTTAAGCAAAGTTCCTGAGCAGTCTGTTCCTTACAACAAACTCCATCGGAAAACGTAGAAGGCTGTGTATTCTGTACCAACTTGTGCCAGTGAATGCATATCACAGAGTGGCTTTTCTCTATGAAGTCTATTGTTCAAGCCATTATTATTTTATTTTATTATTTTTGTTATTATGAAAGCAGAAATATTCTATGTTCCCAGCTTCATAGTCAAAGTTCAGCGTTTTCTTTTTCACCACAGGAAAGGGTTTTAAAAAATGGTGTTCCCTTCCAGGTGGCATTGAAGGTTTTTCTAGACTATTCCCTGAAATTATGTGAGCAGTGCTGAATTTCAGAAGATACTGTTTCAACTTCATCTTCCAATGAACAAGAATTGAACAGGGGATTCTCAGTCTCACCCAACACCAGTTCCTCTCCCCCTTTCACATCACTGAGGACTGAGCAAAAGAAGTCACCCACACTCAACCTTTCCTCGTCTCCTGTTCAACTCATTTTCCTTGTCTAATATGGCCCCCATCCACTTATTCATTTTCTGAGGTGTCATCAATTATGTAAAGCTGAACTTTAAGATTATCAGAGTTTGACTTGTCAAATGGATGAGACATCAACATAAAACAAAGGTGTTGGATGACATGTTTGGTACATCATGACGTGTACTGAGACAGCAGCCTTTACTTCACATTAGGCAACAAACTTAACTGTTTTGTTGTTGTTAAAATAGATGGACTAATATGAGGACTAATGATTAATATTATCAAAGCCGGCGGGGGTCAAACTAGGCAGGCAGAGTCAGGTCCAAACCCTATAGGGGCAGGCGGGTTGCAAGGTCTAAGAGGGAAGCAAAGGTTGATACACAGAACACCACTCAGGAAATAACGCTCAGTAAAGGACATTGTCAACAATACTTTGCAATGAGGTAGAGGCAGGCAGGAGTATATGAAGGGCTGATGGGTGAGGCTAATGAACAGGTGTTAGCATTAGTGTCCTGGTGTTTGGGACCGTGGACGATGAGGCATGACACTAGGTGGTGCTGTTGAGTCCAGCGAGTCGAGAGACGTGATACCACTCTCCTTCTCACATAATGACATGAGTACACTGGAACAAAAAACAATGGATTTGGATTCAGAATGCAATGATGATACAATATTATTTGACAAGGGCCTTTAAAGTTACCCAAGGACACAATACAACGAGGATAGTAATAAAAATAACACATACAAACACACAAAAACAATACACACAATAAAAAATCACCAGTTGGCCAACTGGACAAGATGCGCTTTGAGACGCGCTTTGAACGTAGCCACCTATAAACAAGCACACAACTTAAAAGGGAGAGAGGTCCTTATCTTGGGGCCGGCAGCACTGAATTCCCCAACACCAAGACTCCAAGGCCTAGAGGGAGGCACCTTGAGCAGGAGTGAGTCAGGGGAACAAAGAGTGAGAGTAGCAGGTCACCAAGGTAACGGGGGTGGATGCCATGCAAAGATCTGAAAACTGCCACATGCTGTTCAAATTGTATGTAGTTCTGTACTGGGAGCCAGTGGCGATGTTTCAACATTGAACTGATGTACTCCCGGGATATAACGTGGGTTAAGACCCTTGCGGCCGAGTTTTGCACATACTGCTGCCCAGGCAGTGGGTTCACATAGCCCAGGACTGCAACCGTCAGCTGTAGATGTCACAAAGGCACAAAGAGGAAGGGTGATGTCACAAGAGAAAGGGGCGGAGCCTGTCAGAATTCTTTAGCTGAAAAAAAAAAACGCTGACTTACATGCTCCTTTGAGATGGGGTTCAAAGTACTCAGTAAGCAACATAAAGAAAACCATAAACATTGTTAGCAACCGATCTACCAAGAAAACCAGAGAAAACACCCTAACTAGCTGTTAGTACATGAACACACATCCACATACATTTAATTAGAGGGGCCTGTCCTCAATCACATGGTTTTTTTGAGTGAGTCATGTGAGTCACCTGGTTTTAGAAAAACAAATGGATTACATGAACAATTAGGCCAGATCCCAGATGTCCTTCCCCTAGCATCCACATGGACACACATGCAGCCTATAAATTGCATGCATTCACATACACATGAAATGAGAACCAAGCACTCCATGTAGTGTACACTAAAGAGGAACTAGTGTAAGGGTAACAGAATGTGAGGTTCCTGTGGGGATGCATGATCTATGGTTCCTGCATAGGCACTGAGGTGAAATGGGACATTCCCACAGAAATGGGATAGAACGGACCATTTGTACTTTGGTTATATTGGTGCAGTTAGTTATATCATGTTGCAGCATGTTGTGTAATGGGAAAGGTTTCGTCTTCAGAAGGGGGGGGGATTCTCTATATGCAAATGTACTTGTAACGATTCACAGCACATACACACCCCATGTTGTAGGATCTTGGTACGGTCTCCTATGTGTGTGTGTTTCTGTGGTTATTCTTGATGTTGCTGTTGTTGTGTTGCCACACCCACATGCTAGCAGCTAGCCTACACTTTGCTAGCCTGTTTCACTCTTGTTCTTCCCTCGTTAATATAAGTTTTGCCCTCTGTTTTCAGCCTTTGTCATTGTTTCCCTGTATATCGTAGTTAATAAACATTTTACGTCTTCCCTTGGTCACAATGCACATGTCGCATTACATGTGTTTGTTGTCTGTGCCGTCAACCCGACTCCCATTGGATAACCTGGTTTTTATAACTGTGCTGTGCGTGTGATGTGCTGGGTGTTATAAAGGGTGAGGATGTTGGTGGAGGGTCTTGTGCCTGGCGACACCTGCGTGGGTCTGTATATGTTTCAACTGGGTTTGTGGCACGAGGGTGGGGCAGGATGTTGACCAGAGTGGGCCCCTTTTTCAGCCTGGGAGTTTCATGCCCAAATCCGGCCCAAAATTATTTTCCCCTCCCAATCGGCCCAAACTAGAGATTGACATGAGCCAGCCCATCGGGAATCCTCCCAAATCTCCCGATTAGCCACTCCGGCTCTGATGTTGACACACGGGCAACGTGAACACCGACAACATGCACACTTAAACACAACCACATCAACACGGACAACATGCACACTTAAACACAACCACGTGAACACAGACAGCATGCACACTTAAACACAACCACATGAACACCGACAACACACACACTTAGGGCGTACTCACACTAGGCACGGTTTGCTGGTTCCGTGCTGGGGCCCGGTTATCCCCCCACTCCCCCTCTGGCCTGCACTCACACTGCCTTCATCAACCCGGCCCGAGCACGCTTACGTCATCACAATGCCGCTTTATTTGGAAAAAAAGCACGCTAGCACAAAACTATGGAGTTCCCAATTCTCTTTTTATTGTATTTTTGGAGTCCTTTTGGGGGTGCAGAAACACGGTGCAAGCACAGATTTATCGATCATTTGTCATTTGCCACCATGACTATTTAACGTGAGCATCGCATCACTGACGTCATGTTTGAGTTCCGGCAAAATGAACCAATCACACGAGGCACCAAGCGGGCCCGGGCACGGATAGCGCTCACACTAGAAGCGAACCATGCCCGAGTCCAAGCGAATCGTGCCCTGGCCGACCTCTTCAAGCGGGCCCGGGCACGGTTAACTGATATAAATATCATAAAACTCTACACTACTAACTTGACATGAAACTCTACATGACACTAAAATCTAGTGTTTCAAATGGCCATAAATAAAGCTGAGCTGGGTAAGCTGGTCCCTTTACAAAAACATCTTTGCACTGTAATATAGATTCAGACAGCAGTTGAAGTGACTTATAGTATGATGCAGTATATCAATGCCGAATAAGAATGCTAAAGATGTCTTGTGAATGTGTAAGTCTACTTACACTGCAGTATGCGCATTAAAGATGAACTGGGGTCTTAAAACTATAAACGCAATCTACGAAATCAATATCTCAGCCTGATTAGCAGCTAGGTTGTCATAGTAACAAGCATTCCCATTAACTTAACCTTAGATAAGAACAGATCAGAAGAACCAGACTGCTTCTGAACACACTGCTTCTGAACACACTGCTTTTGAACACACTGCTTCTGAACACAGTTTCTGAACACACTGCTTCTGAACTCACTGCTTTTGACCAAAGCTGCATGACGCGGAATAGTTCACATTTCAGTACAGGAAAGCCAGTTGCAAAGACTTGTAAAGAAACATTAATTTTGCTTTGCAGCAAGTTAACATTTCTTGTTTGGCAGGATGGAAAAACAAAAAGTTTGGGTGTGAAGGTTTGAATATGCATATTCATGGAAATTTAAAACATTATTATTATCAAGAAAGAAACATATTTCCACAATGCAAAGGAAAACCTGTTTCTCATCAAGCAAGATTTACAGTGTGACTCTTGTTCTCTGGGCAGTTCAGGCTTTATATGATCAGATTAGTGTTAATACTTGTGGCTCTGGTGAACATTAACATGGCCACTATTTTGCATTCAGAAGCAGCTGTTGTTAAGCTCAGCTTGTAAAGTGTCAAATCAGTGCTGAAGGAAATTCACAGGAGAATATTCATTATCTGGTATCTTTTATTGCTCATCTGAGTACTGGCCCATGTGCATATAGGCAAAAGTCTCAGGAATTCTGATCTCACCCTTCTCATTCATATTGCATGCCCATTAATCAGATATATATCCACTGTAGGATCACGTATGAAAGTGACCCAAAACTGTTTGGAAAAATTTATATTTCTGTGTCCACACAGGCCTGAAAAAATCAAACTTGAGTCACTTCAGCCGGGTAATATTATGAACATAGCCACTGATGCCACAGACTGACAAGAACATTGTATTACACAAGTTTTACATAGGCCGGTCCCACACCCAGTCCTACACCCGGTCCTACGCCCGGTCCTACGCCCGGTCCTACACCCGGTCCTACACCCATACCGATTGTGCTTACTGATGTCTTGTGACCATGTAGGATCAAACCAAAGACAGGCCAGTTAAAAATGGTTTGGTCCTCACTATACAGACTCACATGTAAGCACCTATTTAGAAAATTTTAGTTTTCCTGGGAAAAAGTACAAACTATGCACAATTTTATGGCACGTTTCATGACCCTTGTGCAAGACATTAAGTACAAACGAGATTAATTACAGCAAAGACGGATAGTGGGAATGAACAGAACAAGATCTACATATAACCAAAAAAAGTTGGAGAAGTTAGCAGTGAAATACGGATGTGTTCGGAAATACAACTGTTCCATTTGTCCTTCATCTCCCCGTCTGCAATGCATGAGGGAGTGAGATTAGAATAACAAACATTACGCTCTTTCACAATGACAAACACTGCATTCTGTAACGTTGTTTAATTTCATAGGTTAAAGATTTGCACGAACTCATGTTAAGCGTTCCAGGTTTCTTTAAAATAAATATGAATAGCTTTACAGTGCTGCATATTCATCTGTAAGTTTTGCTTCTGAGAAATCTCAGGAACTCTGATTAGGAGAGAAAAGCTCTGAGATAACACGTCTTTCTTGGCCCTGCATTGACCAGCCAGACAAGCAGAATCACAAGCAGTTAGCCTAGCCTACAGTAGAGATGTCCTCTTTTTCCTCTTTTTCATCTTTTTCATCTTTTTCTGACTCATATCATCTCATTTCTCCATACAGCATTTTTATTTACATTTCATATCATTTATAGCAATAGTCAGATGCAATTTTACACTGTATTTATCTTATTTAAAAGCATTATGCCCTTCCTTCAGTTAGCAGTTAGCAATTTGCTATCCTGTCAGTTGCTGTCCTACCAGGTGAGCAAGAAGGGATAAAATCCAAAATTAGGACATCCTAAATTGTTTTGATTAGCTAAAACCAACCTAAAACACAATTACTGTGTGTGTTTAGAAATGGAATATTTAAAACGGCTAACGGGCTAAATACACTGAAGACTTCATGTCACTTAGACAATAATAAAGCAAATAAATAACAGAGAGTAGGAGTCCTTCCCTGGACAACCATAATCAACAAGAAGAAATAAAGTTCTCCATGAATTTTACAGTAGTCTATAGTCTTGCTACCACATAGCAAAAGTATGTGAGGTGAGGTAGGACATGTCAGCAAAAGCCAGGTGCACTCTTGAGATGGGAGGCTATAGAAATTCTACAGTAGATAAAATTAGCCTGTAATATGATAATCCTGAAATAAGAGGTTTGGTTATGCCTCCTCTGCACCTGAGAGCGATCACAAATGAACGTTGCCTTGACTGAGGTCCTTTATTCGCACATTCACAGACGGCATCCGGCTTACACAGATTAACTACGATCACACATAATGAACAACTGCACTTCTCAGTATAATGGCGGAGCTACATAGGAGCGTTTCCACGGATATATCATTAGACTGAATAGGTTCTTCTCTGCTATATCAAATTCATTTGAATCACTACCTTTGAGGCCAGTGAATTCAGTTCATTTAGGAAAACCATGCAACTCACATTTACATGTGGCACATTCTTTTATCCAGGACAACTTTTCTACCCTGTGTATCCTTGATAGAGCAGCAGTCTGCAGCCTCTTCAGTAGAAGAGGAGGTTCCCTCCACAGCTGCAGGGGGAGGGACGTGAGTGCTTGGTCTTATGTAAAATGTGTGCTTTAAAATTTTTTAAATCTTCACCATAATTTGACAAATCAGCTCTCTAATTGTTGAATTACAACAGAGATGGTGGACCCAGGACTAACAGAAAAGAACATGTTGGATGTAAACAAAAGTTCCAACTAAAAAAGTCAACTAAAGGAACCCAAAAGTAACCCACTCTCAGTGGAGTGGTGGAGTGACTGTAAGGGATTTCGCTTCAGATCACTGGAGATGATGGACGGAGTGTCAGTGTTAATATTTAGCGTTATTTAATATTAGCAATGTTAACGTTTTATTGCTGTGGTTCTCAAACCAGGCACTCTGGGTTTTGCTTATGCCAGATCCCAGTATCTAGAATGATGTGTTGTTATTGTTATTACTGGCTTGATTTACATGTGGTAAACGGTGTTGTCTCTTTCTCGCGTTCATTTCCATGGAGAGAGGTGGCAGTGCGTGGAGGATTATGGGAGCAAAGAGAGTGTTGAACAGGTGACCGTTTCTCAACTTCATGCAAATGAGAAGTGAGTTTTGCTGGACTGCAGCCAATCAGAACCTGCATCATGGGGCATTTTGTCATGGCATGTCAAGCCACAAGTGTTTGAATCCAGAGATGTACTAAACCAAGAATACAGCCTGTATTATTGGTGAGTGACAGTGTTGAGGAACATAATTAATTAGTGGTAGTGCTTTGTTGTAGCTCGTGTTGATTATTATATTTTGCGAGCAGCTTACATGGGTCCAATTCAAACGAATGCATTGTAAGGGCTTCTGCATGACCCTCTAACAGAGGCACCACACGGCTATTAACCTGTGATGGCAGGAAGATCAGCCCAGGTTCTGAAGTGATCAACCATCAACCAGAACATCGCTGAACAATGTGTGGAATAACCTTCAATCACTCCCCCTAAACTTTGTCAAACTCAATAAGGGAATCACTGGTACATTCTCTCTGGTTCCACACTGTCCCTTCAGCTTTTATTTGTATCTTCACGCGGCAGTTGGTCATCAAGACCAAAGTTGAGCATGCGCTTCTCTTTCCTGTCGCACTGCAGTACGTTATGAAGAACGTGGGGGCTCATCCTGGGGCCAGCATCGCCTGGTTGAATAATAAGTGCTTGATTTAACTGATTTAAAATAATAGTCAGGTTACAGCACCACTGAACACAGAGTTCCTCCCTGTGTGAGAGAGAGGGTGGGGGCAGAAACGCCAGTCAGCAGCTCTTTTGTGTTTCACACTGTCAATTTTTGCTCAGCTATTTTCAGCTATATTCCAGTAATCCTGTTAGTAGAACAGTTAGCACAGCTAGTAAATATAGTAAGTATGCTAGTAAGTATAAAAAGATCAGCAAATGTACGACTTTCTTACAATTGGTAAAGCTGGGCTAGAATAAGAAGCTGTAGAGGAATTCCAGTAAATTGTAATGAGTAATAAAATAAATGTATGTGAAGACTATGCTCTCCTGCTCTTTGAAAATCCACGAGTTAGGTACGTTTGTAGCAATCACACAGCTACCATAAGCCATACAAACTACTAGCATAATCTGAGTCTATATTCTGCTTGGCTGGGTTTCTCATGTTCCTCCTTCTCTAGACATTAGATCCGAATCCTCCCATTGTAAAACAGCCAAATCTCCATATCTGAACATCGATGTTGTTAATGTGGTTTTTGTTTTGGCAATATGGACATCGTCAGATGTGTGATGTCCACTTCTGTTTTCCCAGTGTCTCTCAGCCTGTTGTCCAGTGCTTTACGGTGCCTCTTGTCCCCTGAGGCCCCCATAGCCCTCGAATGACCCCACTAATCGAGGAAATGCATTTGTCCAGATGCACAGTTAGTGTGCAAGCCTAAATTAGCACAGACAAAACAGAACAGAACATGATGTGATTAAATACATAACCTATTTAATGGTATCTACAAAGGCAGTCTTTTACCTTTCACCAGTGGTGTGATCCCCCCTCCATTACACACAATCTTAAATTATTGTTTTGGATTCCAAAATACAGCTCAGTGGTCATTAAAATACAACTACAGTGGACAAAACACAAGTTTAGTGTCTCCTGTATGTGAAGCCTATTTTCGTAACATTCCACCCATCGGCACACCGTGACCAATATGATCCTATATATAACCTTTCTCGCCATGTGCGCCACACTCCGCTACAGCCATTTTACAGCCACAAACCAGCAGTTTCTACATAGTAACATTACAGAAATAAATTTTTTTAATTTTGGTCTTTCATGCAATCTAGAACCCTCATCAAAACAGATAATAGTTGTGCTGGGGTTTATTTTTACACAGCAGCATTAATAAAAGCCTCAACAAAGGTCTATAGAATAGTTCACTTTTTTTGTACTATTTGTCTATATTTAACCTATATTTAACCTTTAACGGACAAAATTACGCACAACAAATTATGCTTTAGATTAAACTATGTGATGAAAATGCAGTTACTGTTACCGAGTTGATTATCATCATTCCCACGGACACAGATTCCTCTAAAATTCATCGACGTTCCCACTGTCACTGTAGGATTATTTTCGATGTCCCCCTGGATTACTGCAGTAAGCCATGTCTGGTCTGAAATACCAAGTGTCGTGATGTGGCTGTGCTGCATTGGGGTTTAGTATGATGTACCTCATTAACACCTGTTGGGCTTGGAAAGGATCTGACAGGCTGTCCAGTTGTCTCCTGGGAAGGCTCACACACAATGGAAAATTACCAACACAGGTAAATGACAATCAATCATAATCCTACTAATGAATCTAAGATGATAACGCACACTGACTCCACGCATCAATCGTCACCCTTAATGAATGAACGTTTCAGTGAAATCTTATGTAATGATGTATGTAACTCACAGCAAGGCCAGTAATGGACACGTGGCCCTAGAGTACATTGCCTACGGTGTACACACCAAGGTTGGGACAACAGGATGTACGGTTCAATGAACAGATGGGCTCAGTACAAGTCTTTCCATTTCTCCAGTTAATATGCGTAGTCTTAATTACAATGGTTTGCTTTTCCTGCTTAAGGTGGCAACATGGATAATGAGCTTCAGGTGATTATAGAAGATTACATCTGTTACATCTGCTGCAAACGTCTGACACGCAACAACTATTCAATGATAGTCCACTTAAGCATATGAGGTATTATTTCAGTGCAATTGTCATTATTATTTACTTTCAGTTTACTATTCATAACTTATATATACATTACAGTATACTGCAGTATATGTGTAGTTGGCAATCAATCCCATGACTTCAACTCAATGTCCTCTACCATGTGAGAAATCCTAACCGCTCCCACCTACACATCCTCTATCTGAAACTGTGACTCAGCTTTGATCACCCACCCTATGGAATAACGACACTTGCTATTTCAGACCAGATGTGACTTACTGCAGTAATCCAGGATCTGCATGGTGGCTTGGTGGTTAGCACGTTTGCCTCTCAGCCCTGGGGTCTTGGGTTCAAGTCCCTATCTGAGTGGAGTTTCCATGTTCTCCCCGTGTCTGCGTGGGCTTCCTCCGGGATCTCCGGTTTCCTCCCACAGTCCAAAAACAATTGGCAGTCCCTGGCAAATTCTCCCTGAGTGTGTGTCTCTCTCTCTGTTCAATAAAAAAACAAGTTGTTGTCTGAGTGTGTGTGCCCAGTGGTGGATGGTGCTCTGCTACTACGGTCTGTCCTCTCTCCCATTCAGTCCCCCAGGGGGCTATGGATCCCAGTAGAGCAGTGGGGAACCATCAGGGCCCTCTACGCCCTCTCAGAGGGCCTAAAATAAAATATTCTTAAAACATTATTTATATAGCCTAATTATCCAATTTTATTTTATCTACTTACAGTTTTACAATTGACATCTAAACAATTACAAAAATATAAGCAAATAAATTATTCAACCGTGTCTATTCAATCTGTGTTGGAAGGTGAGGTGTTAAGTGGAAGCCTGTGAGCCTGTGTCTACCCCTATCAGGACTGTGATGCCCGCTGTTCGTTTACAGAGGGCCTGGCAGTTATAATTCAGCGCAATACCAGTTTAAAATGACAGTAAAATTGACCAATCATATCTTCCCTCTTAGTGGGCGGGCTTAACTGTATGATAATTTCCGCCCGCTGTGGCGACGCTAGCTGACGTTAGCACCGCCGCTAGCTAGTTTCGATTCAGTCCTTTGACGTCCTCATTTACATATTCCGCTTCCGCGAACCACGGAGTTGTGAAACCCTATTTTGTTTGGAAAGTTATTTTGCTTAACAAGTTATCTAGTACAAATGTTATTGTTTATTGCGTTTCTAAAACTATACTGTCGTCTCGGTTTTGTCTTTATTCTTCATTGCAGTTTATTAGGAGAGGATAAAAAAAAAATTCGGGGGGGGGAGGGGGGTGGAGGGAGGGGTTAGCGGGCCCAGGTTTAATGGTCACGGTTCGCTACTGCGGTAGAGAGTACGCTGTGCGCAATTGGCTGCCGCTTCTCGTCGGTGTGTGATTGGTTGTCTGTAACGTAGCTGTGTTAACAATTGTAAAGCGCCTTGGATATCTAGATAAGGCGCTATATAAATTGAAACATTCATTCATTCATATTCCTACAGTGAAAATGGGAACGTTGAGGGATTTTACAGGAATCTGTGTTCGTGGGAATGATGATGATCAACTCGGTAAAAGTAACAGTATTTTCCTCAAATTGTCCTGGCTCCAAGATGGTGGAACGATCTTCCATTAGCTGCTTGGTCTCTTGGTCTCTTGGCCTCTTCGTAGACTGAAGACTCTCCTGTTTGTTGAGTACATAAATGAGCACTAACTCAGCAGATAGCACTTGTACTTGTTCTTAAATAATATGGCTATCTGTCTATAGTTATTTTCACTTCTTGGTAAAAGTTTAACCTGTTTAAGTGAGCCTGTTTAATAAAAATACTAGGTAATGACATTGATTCTTGAAGTTTACTAGTTGTCTGGCTCAAGGGTATCTTGAATTCTGGCCTATCTGTGCTATTATCTAGGATGAATTCTGTGAACAGATGCAAAGCACTTTCGCTCTGAATAAGAGCGTCTGCTAAATGCCCTAAATACATAAGTTCACTTGTATTGAAACATAGATACAAACCAGGTGTGTTTAATGCATGTGCACCCACCCAGTCTGTTCTGGGTACAGTGTGTGACTTACCAGAGACCGATGATGTTTTGATGATTCAAACATAGTTAATGAGAGATGCTTACATGGAGAGGAGGTCTTGTCAATGTGAACTCAGTTCCAGCCAATCGCTTAGCGTGTTGAAAGAGAAGCGTGAGAACGTCTGCAGTGATGTAACACTGTCACAGGCAGCAGCCAAAAGTCCGTGCGTGTGTCTGTGCTGTGATGTAATGATGTCTCAGACAACAGCCAATAGACACGTGCGTGTGTCTGTGCCGTGATGTAATGCTGCCTCAGACATCAGCCAATAGACACGTGCGTGTGTCTGGCTGCTGTTTTTGGACGGTTTGCATTCAGGCTCCACCCCTCTGCCACTCTTAGAAACCACGGGGTCTATTTTGTCCTCTCTATTGCCTATTCTCATTCTGCACTCTGTATTCACTTAGCAATATGCATGAGAACACTGGCAGTACGGTCCGAAGCTGAACGTCAAGTGGAACACGGCTCGGCAGGACAGACGCAGGTAGGTGGGTCCGTACCTGGAACGGAGACAGAACACAGGGTGTTCCGTGCCTCAACCCAAGACGTGAAGCCCACAGAGCTGGAACAGAGGCCTTGGACACAGGGCTGTGGTGTAATCTACACCCCGGAGCTTAGCGGAGCTACACCAACACACACACGCGCACACATGCTCACCATCACAGCCGCACGTACACATGTACACACACACCTGTTGCCACAGATAGCTCACAACACTCCTGTGTAGGAAAAAGGTCAACCATGCAGAGACTCTGATTTGCAGGTTTGCTACTAATCTTGAGGATTAGGCACAAGCTAGACCAAGCGAACTATAAGGGTGTTCACATCACTGCAGTATTACATGTAATCTAAGCACACCTACTGATATACTAGTAATGTAATGTAATGTGATGTAACTGGCCTTATGCTCTGACTTGGGTCTAGGGTCAGTATATTCTACCAACATGCAAATCAAATGGTTCATTAGTGTGCTGGACGTTTGGTTGATGTTTGGCAAACACAAACTCTCTGGATATCAAACATTCAGAATGATTTCACTTCAGCTAATGTGAGAATGAATGTGCAACAGAGTCAATGAGCTTCACTAGGCCTACCACCACACGACATTACCGACATTACACACCACACAATATTACACACTACCACCCCAACTCATTACCAGTGATGGCTTAGTTACCTTGAAAAAGTAATCCGATTACTGATTACTCCTTTTAAAAGTAACTTAGTTACGTTACATATTACTTGATTTTAAAAGTAACTACGTTAGATTACAAGTTACTTTAGTAGTTACATTCAGCAGCAAAATGAATTTTTCCAATACTCACTTTATTGGAAGTGCAGTAACAATGTATCTCCTGACATTTCAATAATATATCTCCTGACATTACGTTTGTGTTGCTGCGTGGTATTATTTGTAAATATGTTTGTAAATGTAGTAATACAAGCGAACAATTCAGTCAGACAGCTATTTCTTGTGAAACGAAATACCATTACAATTTCAAGCATTTTAAGTAGGCTACATTATCAATCAATCAATCAATCAATCAAAGTTTATTTGTATAGCGCTTTTAACAACTCAAGTTGTCGCAAAGCAGCTTTACAGGGTTTACAAGGTTAACAATACTATGGGTCCAGAACCCTAATTAGCAAGCCAAAGGCGACAGTGGCGAGGAAAAACTCCCTATGACCTCCCATTATCCAAAACTCCAGCACTTTTCAAACCTGAAACACAAAGCAACATTAGAATTGGTCAGGTAAATGTTCCTTCCCTTGTTTTTGAGGGGTATTTCTTTACACTACCACATATCGTTATGGAGAACACTGCACAGAATGATGTGAATGCGCTCTCACAGGTTAGCGAGCAGCGGGCGGAGTCGAGCGCTACGGTCAGACGCAAAAGTATAACTGAGCCAAAAAGAAAGCAAAAATATATATTTTTACTAAGGAAAATAAAAATAGTAACGCACAGTTACTTGGATAAATAACTTTAATCTGATTACTGGACTGGAAATAGTAACGCGTTATATTACTCGTTACCGAAAAAAGTGGTAACGCGTTACTGACATCACTGCTCATTACACACTACCACAACACGACATGCACGCTATGACACCACGTTAAACAGTACCACAAGAACACATTACACACTACCGCAACAATAAACAACATATTACACACAATACCACTTGATATATTACCACAATGTCATGTTGCACACTACCACCACACTACATTACACACTACCACCCCTAACACATTAAACAGTACCACAACACGACATTACACAGTACCACAACAACACATTACACACTACCACAACAACAAACAACACATTACACACTTTCACAACACCACATGATACACTACCACAACATCACATTACACACTACCACCACACCACCATCTATTCCAGTGTCTCAAACGCGTGTGTATTACTTCCACTGACCTACAGTGCATGCTATTATTCCAAATGGAATCTACCACAGTGCATCAAGCTATTTTTTACAATTTCACTATTCAAAATGTAGCCATACTACCCAGAGAACTGTAAATAACTGTAAAGAACTGTAAAGAACTGAATAATCACGGAACAAAGCAATCTATGCTCCTACATCATCATATTTCACTGTTAAACCAATGTGTACATAACATATAGCCTGTGATGTTAATCAAATGAACCCAACCCGAATTACTTTCATACGTTTTTCAGTCGATATTTTTGAAATCTTAAATTCATTTCTGCACGTAAGAGTCACTCATTGCTATATGTGCCAGTGCGCACAGAACACCCAGTGAGAACTATCTGGAGGGTTTATATATGCCAAACTCAACATTCTGTAGGAGAGAATTAATGAGAAATGTGGCCAGATCTTCCTTTTTAAATGAATGTCTATATATAAGTTCATGGGGGCTGACAGTATAAATCCTGGACTTGTATAGATGAGAGGAGAACATGTGTGAATGCTGACCCTAACCCTAACCCTAACCCTGACCCACTTTTCTAGCAGCTCACACAGTCTGTTCCTGTCATGTCCTTCATGCATGTATGTGCTTGTAGTGTGCATCTGAGACAGACACAGAGTGAGAGATGAATTGTTGTGTTGGTAAAAGGTCTGAACAAGAACAGATCCAAGGATGAAGGGGTTTGCACTGTTTGCCCAGGTAAAAAAAGAACACACAGCACATACAGCTGTAGATCAAGTACGCCGTGGTGCAAGATGGAAGTTCAGGACAGAGACACATGTTGCAATGCATAACGATAACTGTTACGTGACATCCAACCAATCAACAACAGTGGGGTTTACAACAGGATGGCTTTTATAGGGGGGAAATCAGACATGTCATAAAGCTCAGGTCCATAAACAATGTGAAGGAGGATGCTAATGAGGAGGATGCTAATGAGGGGGATGCTAATGAGGGGGACCATTACACTGATGTACAGAAAAACATATGGCAGTTAGCAAAAATTTACTTCCAAAATTCCAAACTCTGGCAGTCTTCCATGCATCTAAACTTTATTTTACATAAATACAATTTCTGTTGTCAACTACATTCAACCAACTGGTTGCCAACCCATAAATCCCTCTAATGAAAAAAGACAACAGTTAAAAAAATCATTCTTTATATTTTACATAACACATGGTTCAGCAAATGTTGCATCACTGAGGGTCATGGCTAATCCCTCAGTCAGACAGATGAATCAGTAGGTGGTGGAGATGCCGCCTTTTGTGGAACAGGGACTTATGGGAGATGTCAATGGCAACATGGCAATCATGTCCTTCCTTGTTATGTAATATACAAACACTTCTCATCAATGTTTTTTGTGTATGCATAAAAGAAATTGATGTAAAAAAAAAAGAGAAAATTGGATGCAAAATATTCAGTCAATTCAAGCCACCACCAAAATAAAACCATACTGTTCAGAACCGGAATCAAAATAAATACTCAGAGGCTAATACAACAATACAGAAAACTGTTCAGAGCTGAAATCAAAACAAAAACAAAGAGCTAACAGCTTCGCAGACACACCAGAAACGATTTTAGTTTCATAGTGTTGCAAATATCAAAATGCTTTCATGCCTATTTTTGACCCATTCATATGATTAAAATGTTGTGGCTGTTAATGGTGGTAAATATCACATTTTAAGAAGCATGTTTATCCATGGCAGCTTGTACTGGTGTTTTTCCTTTGAAAAGGGCCAAGATGCTGATTGCAGACGGCTCTTGGCCAAAGTATGAAATTAAAAATAAACAATATCTTAAAGAACACCAAAGGAAGGCCCATTTGAGAGAAGGGCTCTCAGATTTTTTCCAGGGAATGTTGGCATGGCAACAGTACAACACAGCCCATGAATGTTTCCATTACAGATTCTCGGCAGCTCAATAAATAAATAAGCAATAAATACTAATAAATAAATAAATAATCTTGTAATCTCATTCAGTTTTCTGCAAGGCCATAAAAAAACTGAATCGACAGTGTAGATAAAACTATTAGTCTACTATTGTAAACAGGCCCCCTGCTGTGTGAGCTTTTGATTTCTTGTTGGTATTTTAGACACATAGTATATAGAGAGGTGAGTTTGATGATAGGATTAGTGAGTTTGATGATGGTATTAGTGAGTTTGATGATGGGATTAGTAAATCTGATGATGGGATTAATGAGATTGTTGATGGCATTAGTGAGTTTGATGATGGGATTAGTGAGTTTGATGATTGCATTAGTGAGTTTGGTGATGGGATTAGTGAGATTGATGATGGGATTAGTGAATCTGATGATGGCATTAGTGAGTCTGATGATGGGATTAGTGAGCTTGATGATGGGATTAGTAAGTCTGATGATGGGATTAGTGAGTCTGATGATGGGATTAGTGAGCTTGATGATGGGATTAGTGAATCTGAAGATGGGATTAGTGAGTCTGATGATGGGATTAGTGCGTTTGATGATGGGATTAGTAAATCTGATGATGGGATTAGTGAGTCTGATGATGGGATTAATGAGTTTGATGGCGAGTTTATTCTTTGGACATCGTGTCCCAAGTGTCATACTTTGGCTGTTTGGCTTGTACAGCTCCTAGGTGTGTTGACAGCTGTTGCCATGGTGTTTATAGAGAGAGACAGAGGGAGTAGATGTGTTGGCATGGCAGAGCACCAAGTCATTTGCTGATAGGTTGAGATACAGTAAACAACACTGTTGCCACCCACATGGAAATAGTTTCTAATGGGCAGAAATAGATCTTCTGACAAATATGCAGAAAGTTTTTTTTGTTGGAATTAGCTGCACTCATTTATGTTGCATCAAGACACTTGTTGTCTTGTGTAAAGGAGGCAGATATACAGATATGTTTTCATTACTTGTCTGGAAATTTCAGTACGGTGCTTCAGTACTTCAGTACTGTACTTCAGAAGAGGCAAATTGAAGTGTTGAAGCAAGTTGTGGTTTGCTTCAGATTCAGTAAATCAACAAGAGACATAAATAAAGATCATCCTTGAAAAATGTCAGGAGTGGTTAGCCCAAGAATGCTTGAACAGATCACGGTCAATATCCAGGATACAAGAATACATATGTCCAGATGTGCTTAGGTAAAGAAGTTAAGAGGAGCATGTATTTAAACATCTTAAACATTTTTGTCACATCACAGTATTATGATGATGGGGATAAGTTGGATGATGTGGTTACTGCAATATTGGTCTTAGTTACTTGATATGTATATGATCTACACAGCAGGAAAAACTGTCAAATGGAGCAATCTCAGAAAGCAATCTCAGAAAGCAGTATGGGTCAATCTCAGAAAGCAGTATGGGTCAATCTCAGAGAGCAGTATGGGTCAACCTCAGAGAGCAGTATGGGTCAACCTCAGAGAGCAGTATGGGTCAATCGCATAGTTCTTGGTAACCAGGTAGGCAGAACTATAAACGTTTCTTTAGGCAAAGGCTGGAGCCCTTCAAAAGAAGGCCCTTAAATCTCCTGACATGTCTCCCCCTCCAGAGGGCTTGAGATGTCTATTTTAAAGAGATCAGCCTCCTCCCCAGAACAAGGAACATTTGTCTCCCATGGCAACAGGGAGGAGCACCCAAACTGCAGGAAACATGATGTCATATCTGGCCTCTGTCTGTCACATCAGTGATGGGCTAGTTAGAGTCGCCCAGTGAGAGAGTTTCAACACTAAGGCAAAAAAAACCCCAATATATTTCCTGTCCAGTTACATGGCATTTGTGATATATTGACATACATCAATAGAGTTGCCTAAAATGTTGCCTTTCAAGGTGGATCCAGTGTATCATTTCTCATTTCATAGATATGCAGAAAAGTGAAGCAACACACAGGTATCAGACATCAGGAAGGCAGCACATAGGTACACATGTGTATCCAGATAAGCGCTGATGCGTGTTTTATTATGCTGTCTCAAAAACATGAACTCAGCAGGCTACTGTATGAAACTGACACTTATTCTATTAATCCTCTGACGTCTTCAGTTCCACACTATACTCAGTGTTAGAAAAAAGAGATATGGAGAGAGAAAGAGAGATCACGTCATCACATTATTGGGCTTAGAGATGCTAGGCATTCATCTTTCTGTTACAAAACCACCCTCGATCCCACATACGCAAAACAAACACACATGCACTTAAATTTCAAAGCAACAGTTATACTGAAAATAACAGGTTTTGAATGCAGTTTCAGTATATTAATAATAATTTGCAATAATTAGAAAATACATTTTAGTAAAACAACCAAACAAACAAAAAAAATTCAAGAACATAAACCTCGGTTGCCAAGCACAGTTTGTGTTAACCAGCCACGTCAGCATTTCCACGTCAGCAGTCATTTCCTGTCTCCATGCTATCTTGACTGCTATTGGTTGAACCAGGTTAACCCATCTGTGACATTAATACATGTAAAAACCAGCAACCAGCAGCACTCTTTATTAGCACCCAATTATTATAAACATCCCTCTTGCAGATACACTGTTAGACAGCCTGGCCACATCATTACATTTTGCAGACATCTTATCCAGAGTTACAACAACAATGCTACCAAGGTGCACAGTCTTAGGAGTCTTGCCCAAGGCCGCTTCTCATTGGTGTAGCCTGGTGCTCTTGTCCAGACAGAATCCCCTGGGACTGAACCCCAATCTCACACGGAGGGGAAGTTGTTACCAGGTGACTACCTGATGACGACTAGATGTAGTGCGGAGCAATAATGTGTTTCTTTGAATTATTAGGTTTCATTTGAAGAACATAAAATGTTTGAGGAATCTCTGTGTCTTTACACACCTGGGAACAAAGTTTTATTTGTTTGATTCTTCAGATGCAGCAGTCTGCAAGTTTCCCCTGAGCAGCTACACAGTGATGCTGCACAGTGACTCTACACAGTGAGGCTACACAGTAGGGTTGGGGGGGGGGGGGGGGGGGGGGGGGGGGGGGCAACGTAAAATGTTACCGGGGGCGGGTGTAAAATGGACACAGTGACAAAAAAAGACGGATTTTAAGTGTGTAGAAACAGTCTAAATAGTCGTTTGAACTAACCTAGTGAAAGCCAGGACATTAAATGATTTTTTATTTTTTTTTGCCGGGACCGAATATTTAAACCGGGACAAACCAGGACAACCCGGGAAAACCGGGACAGCGACGTGAAAATCGGGACAGTCCCGGGAAAACCGGGACAGGTGGCAACCCTACTACACAGTGATTCTACACAGTGACTCTGCACAGTGAGGCTGTACAGTGACGCTGCACAGTGAGGTTACACAGTGATGCTGCACAGTGAGGTTGCACAGTGATGCTGCACAGTGAGGTTGCACAGTGACGCTGCACAGTGAGGTTACACAGTGATGCTGCACAGTGAGGTTGCACAGTGATGCTGCACAGTGAGGTTGCACAGTGACGCTACACAGTGACGCTACACAAAGGAATTTGGTTACATGTCCCAAGCACAGGAAGCCTGAGAGAGTAAATGTTATTCTTTTAGCATTATTCAGATAAACGTTGGCATCTTTTAAAAGGAATTTTTTTGGATTTGCTGATGCTACAGCTAATCACGAGACAAGTGATTAAAAAATAGCTTAAGTTTAGCACATTTGAAGAGCAGGACTACACAGATGGTTTTAATCCTCTCCACACCATAGAGGAACCCAACCAACAAACGTTACAAACGTTTCAGTCTATTGAAGACTTATTGTGTCATTTTCTTGTGACATTATATTGTGAACGTGTGATCTTCACAATTATCCCCCCATGAAATAGTTTAACAGAATGAAGAATAATATCAAGAAAACATGTTTAAATGTTGTATCCATTAATATGGGTAGCAATGTTACATGGAAACATTTCATGGAGTAAATGATTATAGGATGTGAGAATAAGTTTTACCATAACTGAGTAACAGTGATTGTCAGGATATGTATTCTTTGCTTTAACCCTGGTGTATGGTCTGGTTATATGTTTTGCACTAGTGTGAGTGAATCGTACAGAGGACTTTTAGCTGTAACACTGCATGTGCCATCGTCACTGTTGGGGTCTGGTCTGCCATTTTAAAATACAGGATCTGACAAGTAAGGAAATACATATATACAAGGAAACAAATGTTCAGGCTGTTCTATACTCCCACTCCTGATTGACCTCCACCAACACACCTGGCTGAATGCACAAGCAACATTTCTGTATTGAAGATGAAAAGCATTTGGTATCTTCACCAAGTAGATTTATTTTATATGGTGTTTCCTCATTTTTGAATGTTACCAGGATGGCGAAGCACAAGACAGCAGTTTGGACACCCCTACTCTTTGTTTTTATTTACAGGGAAGGGGTCAAACCAGTGGAAAAACATATAGAATTATGCAAATATTGACTGTCTTAGATTATATGAAGTGACTACCCTATTACTTTTGAAGACAGCTTTGCACACTCTTGATGTCCTCTTTACCAGCTCAATCAGACAGCCTCCTATGATGCTTCTCTGTCATGAAGACATTCTCACATAAGTAGAGCATTTATGTGTTGAGGAACAAAAGTTCTGAAAGAAAAGTATTTGCTAAGGTTGCATCTAAAAGTGTGTGAGAGAGAGAGAGAGAGAGAGAGAGAGAGAGAGAGAGAGAGAGAGAGAGAGAGAGAGAGAGAGAGAGAGAGAGAGAGATTTGAAAATACACAGCACAGGTGAAACAGACAGCAGGCTAACAAGGGGGTGTGACAACACTGACAACAACCACCTACAACAACACAACAACAAACAGATACACAAAGCAGACCATACCAAGGGCGCATGAGGCTGAGGCCGTCAGGGAGTGACAGGACGGACCCAAATGCTGAGAACAGTGAGATTTATTGAAGGGCATTCCAAAATCCGGGTCAAAAAAACAAACTTGGGTCAAATCAGAACAGAGCTTGTCGGAACAAGAAACAAAACCAGTACTCAAGATCATAATGCAAGCAAAGAACAAACCATATATAAACTTATGACAGGCAAACACCATAGGCGACACCAGGAAACATTTCACATTCCACATTCGACAATGACCAGTGACAGACAAGGCCAAACATAGGATATAAATAGACCAGACTAAACATGAAACACCTGATTACAATAACGAGGGGGCCAGGTTACAAAACACGAGGAGGAACTACAACATGCACATGGCTAACAAAACAAAACCTACATGATTGACAGCTGGGGGAGGGGCCAACTGTGACAGGGTGCCTATACAGGGGGTGTATTAATATTTAATCTTTAATATTTAATCTTTATTAATCTTTAATATTATCAAAAACATACATTCAGTAAGGTGTGTCCTGACCTTTGACTGGTAGTGCATGTGAACCTATGAGCCACAGCCTCCAGTAGTAGAGCTAATATACATCTAATCTACATCTAATAAATACATAGTCCACAGCTTTTAATCAATGAATGATACAAACTTTATTTCTACTTTCTCCAGCACATGAATCATATATCATCAGGTGGTGGTTTCATGTTCATTCCATAACCACACCTGGATGAAAGGTCAGCCTTGGAGAGTCCACGTAGAAGCAGATGACCGTACTCCACTGATGCAGCTTCTCAGCAGCAGTGGATAATTAACACACACACACACACACACACACACACACACACACACACACACACACAACACACACACACACACACACACACACTTAAATGCATAGCAACTAATAGCCTGACAAACGAAGCATGGGGGATGAGTCAGACATCCTCTTGGACGGCATACTGCGACCTTGTGTTCTAAGATGGCCTTCCTTGTGCTAATTAGCCTCCCGTGACTGTCAAGGCTGATGGCTTTGGGAACAAAGATTGAAATGTGCCCACTATAGTTCTCTGTCAGATGTAACAACTTTGTCAGATGGACAAGAGTTAACAAGTCTTGGCTTGCATCTGCATCTGTAACACGCATATCTCCTTTAGTTGTATCCGAGACTAAATCTGTCCATGGAGGAGAGGAGATGTGATTCTGCTCTGAGGGTATATAGCATTGTCAAATTATTTTGTCATCATGGCGTAACTCATTAGTATGATTAACTACAGGTT
Organism: Brachyhypopomus gauderio; assembly: GCF_052324685.1. NCBI lineage: Eukaryota > Metazoa > Chordata > Actinopteri > Gymnotiformes > Hypopomidae > Brachyhypopomus > Brachyhypopomus gauderio. The sequence continues at coordinate 11,844,748 of NC_135212.1, forward strand.
GGAAGACACTTGTGAGTTTGGGGTTGTAAATAAGAGATCTGCTTTTTTTTTACCACCCAAATCAAATCTTGGCTGCCCAAAATCAACACTGCAATCAGGTTCTCAGAAGCTGGTGTTGAATTTGCTTCCAGTCCCCAGAATAGGAGTTATTTCCAAGAATCTGGCAAAAATCTCTCCAATACCTTGTAAGGTCCACTTTATTCAGGAGAACATTACTGGTTTCTCATATCACTTTTCTCTCATTATCTATTTCTCTGTGGAGCTGATAATCCTTTCCCACTGTTCATGCAGTGCAGTTGCATAATCCCTGGCACTAAGGGCCTGCCGAGGAAGCACGTGACGGACCCTGTGCCCAGTGTGAGGAGGTTGGAATGGTGACGCTGTATCTGCCAGTGCTGGATGACGGTGGAGGTCAGCAGTACTCCTGCTGGACCACAACAGTAAACCACAACGCTGGACCACACCATGGGACTACAACTATGACCTACAACACTGGACTACAACACTGGACTACAACAATGACCTACAACAATGACCTACAACACTGGACTACAACAATGACCTACAACAATGACCTACAACAATGACCTACAACACTGGACTACAACAATGACCTACAACAATGACCTACAACAATGACCTACAACACTGGACTACAACACTGGACTACAACAATGACCTACAACAATGACCTACAACACTGGACTACAACAATGATCTACAACAATGACCTACAACACTGGACTACAACACTGGACTACAACAATGATCTACAACAATGACCTACAACACTGGACTACAACAATGACCTACAACAATGACCTACAACACTAGACTACAACACTAGACTACAACACTGGACTACAACAATGACCTACAACAATGACCTACAACACTGGACTACAACAATGACCTACAACACTTTACTACAACCATGACCTACAACACTGGACTACAACAATGACCTACAACAATGACCTACAACACTGGACTACAACAATGACCTACAACAATGACCTACAACACTGGACTACAACACTGGACTACAACAATGATCTACAACAATGACCTACAACACTGGACTACAACAATGACCTACAACAATGACCTACAACAATGACCTACAACACTAGACTACAACACTGGACTACAACAATGACCTACAACAATGACCTACAACACTGGACTACAACAATGACCTACAACACTTTACTACAACCATGACCTACAACACTGGACTACAACAATGACCTACAACAATGACCTACAACACTGGACTACAACAATGACCTACAACAATGACCTACAACAATGATCTACAACACTGGACTACAACAATGACCTACAACAATTATCTACAACACTGGACTACAACTATGACCTACAACACTGGACTACAACAATGACCTACAACAATGACCTACAACACTGGACTACAACAATGACCTACAACAATGACCTACAACAATGATCTACAACACTGGACTACAACTATGACCTACAACACTGGACTACAACACTGGACTACAACAATGACCTACAACAATGACCTACAACACTGGACTACAACAATGACCTACAACAATGACCTACAACAATGACCTACAACACTGGACTACAACAATGATCTACAACAATGACCTACAACACTGGACTACAACAATGACCTACAACAATGACCTACAACACTAGACTACAACACTAGACTACAACACTGGACTACAACAATGACCTACAACAATGACCTACAACACTGGACTACAACAATGACCTACAACACTTTACTACAACCATGACCTACAACACTGGACTACAACAATGACCTACAACAATGACCTACAACACTGGACTACAACAATGACCTACAACAATGACCTACAACAATGATCTACAACACTGGACTACAACAATGACCTACAACAATTATCTACAACACTGGACTACAACTATGACCTACAACACTGGACTACAACAATGACCTACAACAATGACCTACAACACTGGACTACAACAATGACCTACAACAATGAGCTACAACAATGATCTACAACACTGGACTACAACTATGACCTACAACACTGGACTACAACACTGGACTACAACAATGACCTACAACAATGACCTACAACACTGGACTACAACAATGACCTACAACAATGACCTACAACAATGACCTACAACACTGGACTACAACAATGATCTACAACAATGACCTACAACACTGGACTACAACAATGACCTACAACACTAGACTACAACACTAGACTACAACACTGGACTACAACAATGACCTACAACAATGACCTACAACACTGGACTACAACAATGACCTACAACACTTGACTACAACCATGACCTACAACACTGGACTACAACAATGACCTACAACAATGACCTACAACAATGACCTACAACACTGGACTACAACAATGACCTACAACAATGATCTACAACACTGGACTACAACAATGACCTACAACACTAGACTACAACAATGACCTACAACACTGGACTTCAACAATGACCTACAACAATGACCTACAATACAACACAACACAACAAAAATGACCTACAACACTAGACTACAACAATGACCTACAACACTGGACTACAACACTGGACTACAACACTGGACTACAACAATGACCTACAACAATGACCTACAACAATGACCTACAACACTGGACTACAGCACTGGACTACAACAATGACCTACAGCAATGACCTACAGCACTTGACTACAACACCAGACTACAGCAATGACCTACAGCAATGACCTACAGCACTTGACTACAACACCAGACTACAGCAATGACCTACAACACTGGACTACAACAATGACCTACAACAATGACCTACAACACTAGACTACAACAATGAACTACAACAATGGCCTACAACACTGGACTACAACAATGACCTACAACACTGGACTACAACACTGGACTACAACACTGACCTACAACAATGACCTACAACAATGACCTACAACACTGGACTACAACAATGACCTCCAACACTGGACTACAACACGGGACTACAACAATGACCTACAACACTGGACTACAACAATGACCTACAACAATGACCTACAGCACTGGACTACAACACCAGACTACAGCAATGACCTACAACAATGACCTACAACAGTAGACTACAACAATGACCTACAACAATGACCTACAACACTGGACTACAACAATGACCTACAACACTAGACTACAACAATGACCTACAACACTGGACTACAACAATGACCTACAACACTGGACTACAACAATGACCTACAACAATCACCTACAACAATGACCTACAACACTGGACTACAACAATGGCCTACAACACTAGACTACAACAATGACCTACAACACTGGACTACAACACTGGACTACAACAATGACCTACAACACTGGACTAATACAATGACCTATAACATTGACCTGCAACACTAGACTACAACAATGACCTAAAACACTTGACTACAACACTTGACTACAACACTGGACTACAACACTGGACTACTACAATGACCTACAACAATGACCTACAACAATCACCTACAACAATCACCTACAACACTGGACTACAACAATGACCTACAACACTGGACTACAACACTGGACTACAACAATGACCTACAACACTGGACTAAAACAATGACCTATAACATTGACCTGCAACACTAGACTACAACAATGACCTACATCAATGACCTACAACAGTAGACTACAACAATGACCTACAACACTGGACTACAACAATGACCTACAACACTGGACTACAACAATGACCTACAACACTGGACTACAACAATGACCTACAACACTAGACTACAACAATGACCTACAACACTGGACTACAACAATGACCTACAACACTGGACTACAACAATCACCTACAACAATCACCTACAACACTGGACTACAACAATGACCTACAACACTAGACTACAACAATGACCTACAACACTGGACTACAACAATGACCTACAACACTGGACTACAACAATCACCTACAACAATCACCTACAACACTGGACTACAACAATGACCTACAACAATCACCTACAACAATGACCTACAACACTGGACTACAACAATGGCCTACAACAATAGACTACAACAATGACCTACAACAATGACCTACAACACTGGACTACAACAATGACCTCCAACACTGGACTACAACACGGGACTACAACAATGACCTACAACACTGGACTACAACAATGACCTACAGCAATGACCTACAACACCGGACTACAGCAATGACCTACAACACTGGACTACAACAATGACCTACAACACTAGACTACAACAATGACCTACAACACTGGACTACAACACTGGACTACAACACTGGACTACAACAATGACCTACAACAATGACCTACAACAATGACCTACAACACTGGACTACAACAATGACCTACAGCAATGACCTACAACAATGACCTACAACACTGGACTACAACAATGACCTACAACACTGGACTACAACAATGACCTACAACACTAGACTACAACAATGACCTACAACAATGACCTACAACACTGGACTACAACAATCACCTACAACAATGACCTACAACACTGGACTACAACAATGACCTACAACAATCACCTACAACAATGACCTACAACACTGGACTACAACAATGGCCTACAACACTAGACTACAACAATGACCTACAACAATGACCTACAACACTGGACTACAACACGGGACTACAACAATGACCTACAACACTGGACTACAACAATGACCTACAGCAATGACCTACAACACCGGACTACAGCAATGACCTACAACACTGGACTACAACAATGACCTACAACACTAGACTACAACAATGACCTACAATACTGGACTACAACAATGACCTACAACACTGGACTACAACAATGACCTACAACAATGACCTACAACACGGGACTACAACAATGACCTACAACACTGGACTACAACAATGACCTACAGCAATGACCTCCAACACTGGACTACAGCAATGACCTACAACACTGGACTACAACAATGACCTACAACACTAGACTACAACAATGACCTACAACACTAGACTACAACACTGACCTACAACACTGGACTATAACAATGACCTACAACACTGGACTACAACAATGACCTACAACACTGGACTTCAACAATGACCTACAACAATGACCTACAACACTGGACCACAAAGCTGCGCTACAACACTGGGCTATGACACTGGACTACAACAGTGGCCTACAACACTGCAATTCAACACTGGAATACAACAATGGACTACAACACTGGCCTACAATGCTGGCGAATCAAACGGCACCTGCTTCATCCACAATGTGAGCGAGGTGTTGGAGCAGGTGGGGGTGGGAGGGATCTGTCTAGTACAACTGGAGATGAGGCTGAAACTACACTGAGGGGTAAGAAGGGGTTTCAGGGGCCATGAGGGTTATTTACATCCCTTTGGTAATATAATGTATACTGGCAGTTCTGCCAAACCGTTTACACAGACTCACTGCTAGTTCTTTGTATTTTTGATTTCTCACACACCCACCAGACACTTTACTACCAACACCTTGAAGGTGTGAGTCTATAGTTCACCTGTTGCCAAGGGCAACAAATGTCTTCAGATTCTAGCTCTTCCCTGATGGTCAGCCTTTGACAACAGGACAACTGCTAAATATTTGTGCACTTTCATGGTTAATTCCCAGCCCAGCAGTGAATGTCACACATCCGCCACTTTAGTTCAGCGACCCACAGGCACATGCAGGGTTGATTTTAGAGACCTAACTTCTTTCCTTTTCACCCCCAAGTTGATCACAAATACTCAATATATACTTTCAGTATTTAAATTTTATACTTTCAGAATAAAATAAATGTCGATATGAGCAAATATCTTACACAACTAAATTCAATATGTTGTTTATGCTTTTATCTTAACCAAACAGCTTCAAAGCACATTGTCAATCAGGTTATTAAAATATAATGACAAACAATATCCTGTTTTGTATGTATGCCCTTAGCTGATCAAACAGCTGATCACAGTTCTGTGCTTCTTGGTGCCCTTCTATATTTAGTGTATTGTTCCTACTTTCCTTTCAGTTACCTCAGTATTCAGGGAATCCATCACACAGGAGTCCATCTTTGTGTTACAGGCTGATTCTGTTGCACACGACTTCTGAAATCACGCTGCGTCCTAAACCTGGGCGTTTGAGAGTGGTTCATTTAATAGGTTTCATGCCTGAGCCTGAATGTCCAATCACTGGCAGAGAGCTATGTGTACGACTGATTAATTCATTATTTATGAACACAATAGATTAATGTAACTGGTTAATTTGTGTGTGTGCACGTGCATGTCCTAACACTTTGAATAGAGAACACCATCGTATGTCTAAAATCGGGTCTAACAGAATGTTTTGCATGACGTACGGTGATCTGAACACGAGCGTCTGGTGATATGCAAAACAGCATTAACGCATGCAAGAATTTTGGTGTGCAATTTCATATAAAGGGGATTGGTCGTAGGGGTCCAATTCAGTGGCCTCATTTTCCTGATCTAACCATTATTGATCTGTGGGTCATGTCAAAGCATTTGTTTACTCTGTGAAGATACAGAAAATTGTTTATCATAAAGACAGGATTGTTGATGCTTTTGTTGATATTCAGCCAGATTTTGTGAAAGGATAGCATCAACACTTGTCCATGGTGGACATCAAACACATTCTGTAGTTGTTGTGGTCAATTTTCTGATTTGACATAAAATCACTGAATTCTCTACCAGTTTGAAGTCATACACCTTCCAATTTGAAAGACTGAAGTTGAATCTAAGATGGTGGATTTCAAGATGACCTCTTGATCACACAAACTAACAGTTTCCCCCCTTTTCCCCATAGGGTCTTAAACAGGAAGACCCTCGTCCACACCGTGTTCATTTTATATGGGTGTTTCTTTACTTTTGTACATTTTGAGTGAACATTTGCCTGCTCTGGTGGCCTTCGAAAGAACACTGACCTAGAACATGAACACCTTGTATCTTGAGTCATAAAAAAACACGGACACCTATTTGCTGACCCATCGAATTGGTTCAAAGCTAAATTATTTATTTATGGTTCATTTATACACATAGTCTACATTAAAATAAAATGTAAAAACAAAACTCTCTTTACTGTCATCGGTCTTTCAAATGTTCTGGTAGAGACAGAAGGTCAAGTCCTTGTTTTGTAGCATAGCATCCAAATGCATGCTAAGGCATTCAAATGATATGACAGGACTGAAAATGAGAAGCAATAAAAGAAAACGCAATTTCCCAAAGGTAAAAACAAAGCAAAAAAACAATACAAGATAAAAATTGGCCTTATCTCGCAATCAGACTGCAGTGATCGAAGGTATTAAGAGCACTAGAGGAAAACTGGTGTTGAAAGCTAATGGCTAGTAGTCAGACAAACCTGAGGTGCAATCAGGGTTTAATTTCCTTGCTGTAAGTAGGTAAGGTGAATAGCATGTAAATGCTGTCAGGTTCATTCAAGATTCATAACGCATTTCCTTTTTAAACCCTAGCAATGAGGAAGAGCCAAATATATACAGACACCTGCGTCACATACTTTAAACTGCAAATTGCAGGGTGTCATTTCAGGTCCCGAACAGCAATCATATTGCACCTGATGCTTCCCCCTCTTACATAAACACTGTGATGGACACATTGGGGGAAAGATACCCGCTTCCCTCATAGTGTCCCAGTTAAACGAATCCCTCCACAATCCTGCTGTTGCTTCCTTGGGTGCTGTCTCAAGTGTGCCCTTCCCGCAGTTCCTCCATGCTGGGCTAGAGGGCGCACTCGCTCCCTTCTGTTTAATGAACGCAGTGTATTCTGTACATTTCTGGACAGCGTTTTTATTGTTGGTTTAACGCTGTAGCCCCGCTCACTGCATCTGACCTTAGAGCACTGACTCTAACATTAAGATGTGGAAAAGTTGGCAGCCCAGTTATCTTACTGGTAAGTGTACTCCACCAGTTTAGTGCAGTGAGGTCCTTCCACAGCTGCAGAGGAGAGGTGACAAAAAGATGTCTGGAAAAACAATACCTATACACTGTATTGTGTGAAGGTATAATTAATTCTTCACCAGAACTCTGTAAAATATACACCACATTTCATGCTGAAAAATTAAATCCTGCAGGAAACAATGTGATGTAGTAGTGTGAAACTCCTGAGCAAAACTACATACAGTTATCAAAGAACAGACCAGTAAGGGGTTGAGATGGGGGGGGGGGGGGGGGGTTTATCACTGCAGCTGGAGGGACGGTGAAAGTGGAGGACCAGATCAGACAGTGATGTGGACACTCCCCAACTCTCCACCCACCCATCACGATACCATTGAGATTCAAGAGACTTTCTGTTCAGCTACTGAGCTGAGTCTTCAACCTCTGCTGAAAGAATGCTGTCAAGCGACACACACTGCATATGATAATCAGGAAAAAATATGCAAGAGTCCATTGCTGTGACTAGCAGAACATCAACCAAGAAACCAAAACTTCTGAATAGACTAAGAGTGATTATATAAGCTTTTTTGTTTTCTGTATGCAACTTCTATTATTATATCTTTTACTGATGGCCTTATTATTGTTTAATATTTTAAAACAATAATACATGCTTGTGATCAAATCTTCCTATGAATATTCAGATATTCTTTGGTACGGTCCGTGGTGTCCATGCTGCTGATGTTGTCATTGTCACCACGCCCCCTTGTTAGCTGCCTTACTTTCACCTCTCTCTTGTTTCCCCTTCATCAATGTGTGTATTTTAATCTTCGATTTTTGCTCTCCATTGTCGATCTTTGTTGTCGCTGCTGGCTTGACTGGTCACCGCAGCACCATGACAGGAGAGAAAGTTGCTTGTGTCCAGGCTCCCTTGGTACGGTCCGTTGTGCTTGTGTTGCTGTTGTGACCACGCCCCCTCCCAACCCCCGTACAGGCTCCCTTGGTACGGTCCGTGGTGTTTGTGTTGTTGATGTTGCTGTTGTCACCCCCCCCCCCCCTCCCTGTTTAATTCCCACAGGTGGTGTCCTCCAATGCTTCACATTTCTTCTGCGAAGCTCACATCAGTCTTCTCAGAACTTGTTTTACGCTATTCTAAGCATTGCCTCCCTTTGTAAAATAAATAAGTCCTGCATATCTCACTCCTGTGTTGACATTTCATTGTCATACGGCGTGACCAAGGAGACTCCAATTCCCAGAATTCTCGTCAATGGGTGTCTCGTTCCTCCTTCCCTCATTACTAAGCTTCCACCTGTTGCTCATTGCTTATTAGTATATAGCCAGGCACATTCAGGGTCTCTGTGAGAGGTTTTGCCAACGGTTGTCTGGACAAACATACCTGCTTCGTATCTCTTAATACTTCTTTGGACTTGCACGTTTTGTGCTTTTGCTTGCCTCCTGCTATTTTTGAATTAATCCGACCTGGGCTGGTTTTAGACTTTGATATTGTCCCTTTTCCCTGCTCTCTCGTTTTTTGCCCTGTGTTTCTTCATCTGTATCAATAAACCCCTTTTTGAATATGTCTGCGTACGTCTGCTATCTAGCACACCCCGCATCACAGTCATATTTATATGTAATTAATTAAGACATTCTTAATTAATAACCCCTACATCTTATCTGCTCAATATACAATATACTGTATACTGTATATTAAATTCTTACATACTTGTTTAGAGAATGCCCTACAACTTAAAAACAACCAGCCAGCTGTATAAAAATAAAAAGTGATAAAAAAATCGAGGGTTAGACTGCATGTGGCATTATATGGGTTAGTCTATAAGTGCAAACTTATGAGGTGTTTGTGATTAAAAATAATAACAATCTAAAAAAGTAGGTTATCACCACAGTGACCATGAAACAGAAGGAAAAAACAATTTAATTGTTACACAAGGCCATTTAAAAAAGATTTTAAAAAAATCTGTTCTGATCATTAAAAAAGTGAACATATGTTCTGTTTTACCCATTAAAAATCACAAGCATATCTTTCCTATTGAAGAAAAACCAATGAATAATAGTACTTCTAAGACACTTTTTTCATGTCTGTCAGTTTCATTGAAATAACACAAAACAACAATTCATTAAAATGTTGTTTGTACTGTGGTAACTTTGTCAGTTGTGTTTTGTAATGGCCACTCTGACAAACGTACACGCACAGTTAATAGTCCATGCATGCGCACGCATGTGCCGAGGTGGCCGTCTACCCAACAAATCACACTCTCCCTCACACCCCCATCCACAACAGTGTGTGACTCCAGTGTGCACATAGCTAGCTGTCTAAACAACAGTACAGTGATTTCCTTACATACACACACACACACACACACACACACACACACACACACACACACACACACACACACACACACACACACACACACACACACATCCACGTGCTCGAGGTCTGATCTGTCATGAGACTCCGAGAGAGAACACATCCTTGTTTCAGGACCATGCATGAGGCAGAAACCTCTCCATTATTCTTAAACAATGGCCACTGGTTCTACATGTGTGGCTGTTTCTGTGACTATATATAGCACACGTACACAAAGGCGTAATAGGACCCATGCATACTGTATATTTACGGAGCCAGTGGTGAAAGTCTGTTTAATCTGCTTACATGACTTTTATTTTGGGTTTCTTACACTAGTGATGCTTCCAACAGTACATAATCACGGGAGTTTTATTTATATAGCGAATCTCAAAGGTGAGCTCAGGGCTCTTAGCTTTAGAAACTCGGCTACCGGGGCGTAGACGCAGAGAATCTCGTGCCAGGCCCTCCAGGAGCCTGGAGAAAAGAATCAGTCCACTTAAGTGACCAAACTAAACAGGGGTTGAGAAAACTCCTGTACTGTAGGCAGAAATAAGTCATGAACAGATCAAGCAAATAAGAATGGCATTCAGAACGCAGGAATAACCCATGGCAATACTTCATGATATCCAATAAAAACACAAGGGTTTAAATACCATACATTCCAGGAGGTGCACAAGTATTCTGGGTATTGGAGTTCTCAACGAAGGCCGTGACAGTGAGTGGCCAAACGAGGATCGTATCTCTTCTTGGCGTAGTGAAGCAGAAGTCCAGTCTCATGTGACTGCTCCACTTAGCAGTTGATTTACTAGATGTCTTGACCGTCCAGCAGAGCGTAGTGTCCTGATGACTAGGTTATTCCGCTCTGCTGAATCTGAAAGCCACAATGCTGCAAAAGGACAAAAAGTTGCACTGAATATGGCACAGTAAAATACAAGCCCTAAGTGTTAGCACAAAAATTCTTTATGTATTCAGTTTTATTCTGTTATATTGATATTTCAAAGCACTGAGAGGAGTTTGGTTATTGGCCTTGAAAAGGGCTAGATATATATATATTGCCAAAAGTATTCGCTAACCTTCCTTGACTCACATAGAGTTCAAAAAACATTGGTCCACCCTTTGCAGGTAGAACAGCTTCAAGGCTGTCCACAAGGTTTAGGAGTGTGTTTATGGGGATTCTTCCAGAAGCGCATTTGTGAGGTTTCATACTGATGTTGGACGAGAAGACCTGGCTCTCAGTCTCCACACTAATTCATCCCAAAGGTGTTCTATCGGGTTGAGGTCAGGACTCTGTGCAGGCCAGTCAAGTTCATTCACACCAGATTCGGCCATCCATGTCTTATGGACCTTGCTTTGTGCACTGGTGAACAGTCGTGTTGGAAGAGGAAGGGGCCAGCTCCAAACTGTTACCACAAAGTTGGGAGCATGGAATTGTCCAAAATGTCTTGATATGCTGAAGCATTCAGCGTTCCTTTCAATGGAACTAAGGGGCCAAACCCAGCTCCTGAAAAACAACCCCACACCATAATCCCCCCTCCACCAAAATTTACACTGGACACAATGCAGTCAGACAAGTACCGTTCTCCTGGCAACTGTCAAACTAAGACTTATCCGTCAGATGGAGACGCGCAATGAGCTCCTGAGAGTGACCCATTCTTTCACAAATGTTTGTAAAAACAGTCTGCATGCCTAGGTGCTTAATTTTATAAGTGATTGGAACACCTGGTTCGGATAATTTGGATGGGTGAGCGAATACTTTTGGAAATATAGTGTATTTTCAGGCCTATTTGCCGTCTGTTATAAGACTCTTTTCAGATCCTAAAATTGTTATATATTGTATTAATGTCACGCCTGGCTCCGCCCTCACCTGTCAGTCATGTCTTTGTTTTCGTCTTCTACGTGCCACTTCGTTATTGATTTAATGTGTGTCTAATTTAGTTCCATGATTACCCATGTTTTTAAACCCTGAATGTTGCACTTGTCGTTTCCTGTTAATATATGTAGCCCACGCTTCCGTCTTTCCTCTGTCCTATGTGAATCAGATATTTTGTTAAAGGCTAATATTATTTATCCTAGTATCTGTTTGTTCTGGTTTCTATCAGGTTTTTTGTGTTTGCTTTAGTCTCAGGTTGACCACACAATATGAACCTGGACTCTTCTAATGACTCTTTGGATGGATTTGCTCAATTATTAATAAATATCACTCTACATCAAATGTGTCCATCTCATTATCACTCCATGCCCAAGGCATTACAGTTAAAAGTGTTGAAAGCATTAATTTAGCTCACTAATTACTGTGGATAAACATTGATCATATCCAAAATATAATGAAACTAAACGAGTTCATTAATAGTTAATTATGTACATATATAAAGTTTATTCAGACACCAATGTAACCAGTGAAACAATTGCTGGCTATGTAATATGGTGTGTGTGTGTGTGTGTGTGTGTGTGTGTGTGTGTGTGTGTGTGTGTGTGTGTGTGTGTGTGTGTGTGTGTGTGTGTGTGTGTGTGTGTGTGTTATATAGTCAAATAATCCAGAGTAATACAGTCTATCTGTTCCTATCAAATTAGAAAATTGAACACACTAACCAGTCTAGGGTAATTATGAATAACAAAATTTAACATTAATGGTACAGTAAAGTTAAATAGAAATGCTTGGGTTTACCCAAGCTACAAAAGCTTCTTGTAGAGTATAATCTAATTCTAATGCATTTCTTTCAATTTTTTGTTATTTTAAACAATAACATTTGAATTAGAATAAATGTAACTTATTCTCATGAATAAACTTTAGTAATGTGAACTGAGTCTAACCCCAGATACTGACATTATTGTGTTAAACAAGATGGTTTTTATGGCTCTACACAGTAATATTGTCACAGTGAAGCAGCCCCCTACCAGCCGCCTCCGTCCACAGCGGCTGTTGTTGTTGTTTGGTGACGTCATGTGCGTCCCTCAAGTGGGCGGAGCCCGTAATCCGTCTCACCTGAGGGTCGTTTGTTTGCCTATATATGTCTTGTCTTTGTACCAGTTGACCGCTGGTCATTATATCCTTAATTTGGATCTTTTGCACGGGTTTTGGTTTGCACACTTTCTATTAAACCATCCTTTTTCCCTCAGACTTGGCGTGATCACTTCCTTTTAGTTGCTCACCCCCGTCCGTCACAGAATGACCAGCCACACTTCGGAAGCCGCCAGTCTCTTTTTCTTTCTCCTTCGTTCGTGGTCATTTCTCGTGGTAGGTATTTGTCTGCGTAGTGTTTTGTCAAGAGTTCCGCCGTGCTTTTGTGTTGTGTTTGTGGCACGGCGAGGACCAGGTCTGTGTGCCCTGGGAAAACTCTTCATGTTTGTCGTTTGTTTGTTGGAAGAGCTCCGCCGTGCTCGTGTTGTGTGTTTGTGGCACGGCGAGGACCAGGGCAGTCTCCCTGGGTAAGCTCTTCGTCTTGTATGGTGTTAGTGTGTACGTATGAACGGTAACGTTGGTCAGTGTGCGTCGCTCGTTTGTGTTAAATGTTTCATGTGTGACGCGGGTACCGCTCGTCACCGTCGCCTCGCTCACCCGTCGTCTTGTGTTTAATGTGGGGGAGCGACTGCGAACCTGAGCGGCGCGTCACTGTCTACTGAGCGCACACGTATGGGTCCCGTTCCATTTGTTGTTTGTACACCGTTTTGTTTGTCTAGTCTTTGCGTGTGTGTTGTCAGCGTGTTGTCAACTGTTTGCGTGTAATTCCACGCATGCTTCTCCCCTTAAATGTGTGTTTGGGGGGGGACTGGCTGTGGTCCCGTGCCACGGGGTGTGGCACGGAGGGCGTCGCTCCCGAGGGAGGCCCTGAATAGGGTAGGGCGCGTTTGTGTTTTGTGTGTGTGTGTGTGTGTGTTCTGTTCTCTGAGCAGGTGCTTCTCCTTGGCGGTGTTCCTGGACCTTGTGGGGGTCTCCACCTGGCAGGAGCCCCCTTGTGTTGTGGGGTGACCGGAGCCCGGTCATAAAGAGCCCCTCCCTAGAGGGCTGGGGCCCCCGGATGTTTGGGGATCATGGGGCTCCGGTCTGAGAAGCTCCTGCTGGGGATGGAGATCCTCCCTCCTGCCCGGGGTGACCAGGAGGCCCTTGGGGCTGCTCCCCAGGCAGTGTCGGGGGTGCTCTGGGCCTCGGTCTCTGGCGCTCCTGGGTTGGGTGGAGGAGTCCACCTTGAGATGAGAGGCCCCGGGAGGGGTTGGCTCCCCAGGAGGCTGGGATGACCCCTAGCAGAAGGCAGGGGGGTAGGTCCAGGAGGTGAAGTAGCCACGCCTTGGAGAGGTAGCCTGCACGCACACACATACATGAGGGACGAGAGAGGAGCCGTAACTCCTCGTCCTCACACCTGTGGGGCTCACCGGCTGAAGGCCGGTTACGGCGTGAGGGCCCTGCGACTGACCGGGGCGTGGTTTTGTGTTGTTAACGGCCCAGTCGGTTCAGGGTCCCGCCCAGGGAGGTGAGCTGTTTAATGTTGTGTGTTTTATGTTCCAGCTCCCGGACTGCAGGAGGTGTGTTCCTGCCTGTCCCTGCCTTCCTGCCCCTTCATGTTTTGTGTGCAGCCGCTGTGTGCCACACACCCAGTGGAGGGGAGTGCGGCTTGGTGGGGGGGGTCTGTCACGGTGAGGCGGCCCCCTACCAGCCGCCTCCGTCCACAGCGGCTGTTGTTGTTGTTGTTTGGTGACGTGATGTGCGTCCCTCAAGTGGGCGGAGCCTGTGATCCGTTTTACCTGAGGGTCGTTTGTTTGCCTATATATGTCTTGTCTTTGTACCAGTTGACCGCTGGTCATTATATCCTTAATTTGGATCTTTTGCACAGGTTTTGGTTTGCACACTTTCTATTAAACCATCCTTTTTCCCTGAGACTTGGCGTGATCGCTTCCTTTTAGTTGCTCACCCCTGCCCGTCACAAATATAGTCTACTACTGGTCAGATCAGTCACATTGGTGCTGTTTTATCCAGTTATGTCTCACAGATTTACAGTTTTTCTCAGTCGATTTGGTTCATTTCTCACATCATGATTTACATTGGCATCACAACTAATGCATTTCTTAAAACAGTTAGTGCAAACAGCAAAACTCAATGAAATACCTGCAAAAGCAGATACTTCACTCAAAATTCTTTGTTTTTACCCCAAAATCAAATATTTAGGTCAATCAATTTGTCAGTGCCATCAGAGTATCTAGTCTGTGTGCCATTGCCTATGAACAAGGCAGTCAAAATACTTAGTCATGTTGTCAGTGCAACTATAAGTCACAGTCAGTGCAGACTGTATATTCTGATGGAAACTAGCTAAGCTTTTGATTTCAAGAACGCTGCACATTCTGTGGTATATCAACTACATGTTACACACATACAAACTTACATGGAACACAAAGTTGCACATGACTGTATGTGGGAGACTGATAGCAAGAAATTGGACTGGAATCAAATTTGTACAGCAATATTGTTTGACTGTATTGTTTGCACTGCAATTTGTTGACAAAAACAAATCTGATTGAAATTCAGAAAAGACTGACAAATGACTGGAAAAACTGCAAAATTAGAAACTTATTCTACACATTCAAAACAACCTGAGCACATACAGCCTTCTCTTGCTGTGTGAAAATGGAACCTCTGCCCCCCCTATGAGCTAGTCTTGGTATCCTAAATGGTATAAGAATGCAAAAATGCAAAAAAAAATAAATAAATTGAATAACATGTCAGAATGTATGTCAATTTATGTGCAGCATTACAGAAGAGAGCACATTTCTGAATTACAGTGCATACATGTTTTGTTTTTGAAATGTTTGAACGACTGAAGACACAGTTGTTCTTCCAATATTCAGCTGCACCCAACGACCAGCTTCAGCCATTGTAAAACCATGACTTACATGCAAAACATGGTCAACAATTATTGCCCTTATTTCACTGTTTTGTCCCCTCAGCCTTACACCACACAGTCTTACCCCTCTACACCACAGTCTTACCCCTCTACACCACACAGTCTTACCCCTCTACACCACACAGTCTTACTCCTCTTATTGGCTGTTCACCCTGCACATGGCCTCGTCTTTCCATTATGAGACTTTGTGATACTGCAGTGTTTAGAGTCTATAAATGTGTGCCAATTACAGTAAAGGTTCACGAGACACACCTCTGACCTATGGTTGAGACCATTGGTTGATCTAAGCCTTCACCTATTCCCTTTCTTACTGTATCTGAATGTTCTCTTGCAAACAATTTAATCAAATTACAGTTTTTCTCAGTCGCTTTGGAGCATTTCTCAGATCAGAATTGGATTTCTTAAAACTACTCGTTCAATTTGCATATCATCTAGTCACTTGTGCACATCAAATCGTTATTTCTCACTCCTTTATACAAACAGCAAATTATGTCGAGCACTATAGCAAATGATTCTGTACAACTGTCGGCTGTTTCCCAAATTCTCAATCGCTTTTGTCATGCAAATCATAATATATTATACTTTTCTCTACTAAACTGACCTACCCCACCAAAACACTTAGCCATTAGTTCATTGTATACATCATTATAATCAAAATAGTTAAGCCAGTTGTCAGGACATAATAAGCCGATTTTATACACTTCTAGTGGACTTTTTTGTAAATATTGTTTGAACTGGTGATTAGCTGTCAGCTGAATCATGACTTTTACTAATGAAGGGGAGTGTTTGATACTCTAGATCAACTAATTATCAAGCAGTTTTCTGAAAGTACTCTAATGTGCATCTCATGAACCTTCAATTGGCAAGCATATATAGACTACCGGAAGCAAAACACAGTTCTACAATTTCTAACAATGGAAGATCCACAAAGAAATGAGCAGGCTCAACAGCCAGAAGTAAGAAGAGCAGTAGGAGTGTGTGGAAGGGGAGTAAGGAGGCATAACAGAGGGAGAGGTAGAAGAGGCCATGGACATAGGCATGTTGCAGATGAAATAAGGGCCACACTTATAGACCATGTTGTCAATCATGGCCTAACAATGGCTGAAGCTGGACGAAGGGTGCAGCCAAATGTTGGGAGATCAACCGTGTCCTCAATAATCCAAACTTTTCGTAGAGAGAACAGGTGGGTAATCCAAATAACTCTATACTGTAATACTTTTATGTTTACAGTACACACTAACACTTCATATTACAATTTTACATATTTTCTAAAAGTATACTCAATTCTGTCTTGTTTTGCCTTACTACTTGTGTACCACACAGGTCTGCAGGGCTAGCTCACAGGGGTGGCAGAGGTCCCCTTTTTACACCTCAGCAGGAGGATGCCATCTGTGAAATGGTCATAGCTAATAATGCTATTAGACTTGGGGAGATCCAGAGTGCCATTATAGACAACCATGACATCTTTGAAAACATACAGTCAGTAAGCATCTCAACTATTGACAGAGTGCTTAGAAGAAACTAGATGAGAATGAAACAGTTGTATCGTGTACCATTTGAAAGGAATGGTGACAGAGTGAAGCAGCTTCGCTATCAGTATGTGCAGGTAAATCATCTACGTGTAATGATAAAGTACAGTAAATTTGACTAATGTACATTTGTTGTGATCTTCAGTGAATTCTGTTACTGTAAGATAATACTGTAACTTTGTGTTATTTGTTTTTGTATCTTCTGAAATGTAGAGTATAATGGAGCTGGAATCAAGTGAGCAAACCCATCGATTCATATACGTGGATGAGGCTGGCTTCAACCTGACAAAAGGCAGAAGACGTGGTCGAAATATTATTGGACACAGAACCACCGTTGATGTACCTGGCCAACGAGGAGGGAACATCACTATGTGTGCAGCCATTTCAGAATTGGGTGTGCTAACTCATATTCCCACTTTAGGGCCATACAACACACAGCATCTCGTCACATTCATAGATACACTCTACACTCTCATCCCAGATGGTGATATGGCTCTAAATGACCATGAAAAGGCTCCAGATTTACCTGTAACAAATTATGTGGTAATTTGGGACAATGTGAGATTCCATCATTCAAACATCATCAGGCAATGGTTTGCAACCCACAACAGGGTGCTGATGCTATTTCTCCCACCCTATTCCCCATTCCTGAACCCAGTTGAGGAGTTCTTCTCTGCATGGAGGTGGAAGGTTTACGATCGGCAGCCTCATACTCGGATGGCTCTGCTGGCTGCTATGGATGCAGCATGTGATGACATGACAGAAGCTTGCAGAGGCTGGATTAGACATTCCAAAAGATTCTTTCCACGCTGCATTGCTAGGGAAGATATCCGTTGTGATGTGGATGAGAATATGTGGCCCAACAGACAAGAACGTCAGGAGGTATAGAAAACAGCACTGTGATTTACACTGTACAATGCTGCTTGTTTCCTAGGTTTAAATTTCTGAACATTTTATTCTTTGTGCAAAGTAATGTTTTTCCAGACTTGTCTTGTTTGTTTATTTTTTGATGACATGATCCATCAATAAATTTCTTTACAAAGAATGCATCAATGGATTTCTGTCCATTTTCTTACAATCATGCTCACATAAACAGTAATGTGTAATTTTATACTGCTAAAATTGACATACTTTATAAAGTATGTTCAATCCGTAGTCAAAAGAACAACATTGAGAAAATCCTTACAGAGTAAACATGATTACAGGACTAATCATTTTGACTGTCTTGTTCGTAATCAATGATTGAAGAACTTTTAATTCTGATGACTCAGACATGTTTACTGATATAAATACTTACCTTTGGGGAATGAACAAATGATTGTGAGTGAGGTACAGGCTTTAGGTAGCCAACCATTGTGTGGTGCTGTTTGAACAAATTGTTTTGAGAAATGCACAGACTGTGGTGCAAATGTTAATCCTGATCTGAGAAATGCATCAAAGCGACTGAGAAAAACTGTAGGATAATTTACCAAAATGTAACACAAAAATTAACTAAATAAATAAATGTAAAATGATGCCTTAGAGATTATGACAATTATGTTCAGCACTTTTGCATATAATGACCTAGGCGATGACCCAAAAACTAAATGTTTTGGTGGGTAAGACAATTCAACAGATAATTCGTGCAACACATTTTGATAAACATGTCATAAGCAACTGATAATGTAAAAAACAACAGACAACTGTCCATGTCCATTTGCAATATGTACAAAAGCATTTGCAAAATGTTAAACACAATGAGAAATGCAATTATGATGTGCACAAGTGACAAGGAGATGTGGAGACTGAATGAACAGTTTTGAGAATTTCAATTCTGATCTGAGAAATGAACCAAATCGACTGAGAAAAACTGTAAAAAAGAGTGTCTTCTGTTGACATAGCATCATTTCTATCAAAGAGCACCTTCACTCCATGGCTAATCCGCAATATTAAATTAGATACAACTCCCCATTGTTTACACGTATATCTCTAAGGACAGAGAAGACACTAAACCTTCCTCTTTCCTTTTCTACGGTGTTTTTGGGTTGTGGAAATATCGTTCATAACATTTATGAGGGCTGGGCTGTGTTTGTTTATGTCTGTGCTGTCTGCCTTTGCCCCCTTCTCGGCGCCGCGTGACGCTTAAAGTACGGCACAACTCACTTGGCCCCACGCCGGCTTGCTAATAACCGTCAGAACCGAGCCCTCGTTAGCGGAATGTGTCGCATGCATGTGCAGTCACAGCCGGGACGGGAGTCTCAGCGTGACACACGCCAGAGGCCAAACCGCAGTGCGCCCGGCGCATGCGTGCAGTGAGTCAGCGTGCGGTGGGGCGTTCACTGGCCACGGGCAGCTCTACTTTGTTTTGGATGGGAAATGAGGCTATGTGTTCTTTTCCAAGGAGCCGGCTAAATTAGGTCCATTAGGAGCAGGCCCTGGATGGCAGATGAAAACAAGAAACAGTAACATGGTGATGACACGGTTGCTCGCGCATTTATGGCTTTGGTGCACCGTGATGCCTGCTTCTGTTGGCATGAATACAGCATGAACTTACACTACACAACAAAAGACTGCAGAGTTGGACTTTTATACCGCATTTAATGTATTGTTTCTTCATAGCTTGCTGAACCCAAAATTGAGCATCTCTTGCCATTGCCTGAAATTCATAATTATCATCAAAATAGTCATAATTTAATATTATATAATATTCAGCTAATAAAATAAAAAAAAATGTAAATGTGTCATATTTGTCAATTATGATTTTTCACCGCAATCGAGATTTGTCCTCCGCTTTTTACCTATCTGTGCAAAAACACACTAGTGATTACTAGGGGGCTGTGGATCACACGTGCCCAGAGCGGTGGGCAGCCCTAGCCCGGCACCCGGGGAGCGGTTGGGGTTAGGTGCCTTGCTCAAGGGCACCTCAGTCATGGCCTCAGGCCTGGGAATCAAACCCAGGACCCTCTCATCACAAGACCAGTTCCCTACCACCAGACCATGACTGACCATGACGGACTAATCTATGACAATTTTGATTTTATATCTACATATATATATGGCTACACACACACACACACTTAAATGCATAGCAATTTTTGATATTGATTTTCTGTTATCCAATAACACTAAATCAGATGTTACAGTGGGTTAAATGTCTGGGATTTATATCGGTGTTGTTAGCTGTGGATTTCTGTAACATGAGCTTTTAAGGCTAGCATGAGTCCAAGATGAGATAATCTTGTTAGCTCGCTAGTTAGCCAGTCAAGGTAATGCTAATTATCACATGGAAAGTCAACAGATTCAACAGGACAGTTATCAACAGATCTGAAGCACAATTTTGCTTTCTGTGATTTAAAAAATTTGCCAACTTTATTTGGTTTACAATTGGTTTGTAGGTTGATTATTTTATGTTCCTTCTATTTTTTATTTTATTTTATTTTTTTTCATTTTAAATTTTGGTCTCCTAATTGTCATGCTGATATAACAAAGTTTGTGGATTCCTCACCTTGTTAGTAGTATGTTAATGAAATGCCAGACTATGCCCTAACCCATGCAAATATAAATGTATCTAGCATTGGGATTATTAAGGCTAAATTGAGGTTAATGTTTATTGTATTATTGTATTGGTTAATGGTTATTGCTACTCCTCAATGTCGTCTTGATGCTGATTCTAAATCCATGACCAAACGAGGTAAATTTTGTGAAAATAGCTACAAAAAAGAAAAATTTCGGAAAGCACTTTTAATGCATAGCAGTCTTTAACTATGGTAGTGTTCCGTAATATGTCATCATATGACAGGTAAAGTGGCAGATGTAGTGTAGGTTGTAGCATAGGCTACTGCTCACTTGCCTACTGAAAGAACTTATGATTTTTAACAGTTGAGCCGAACGTACTGCTCAAAATCTAGTGCAAACTGCTTAAGTATGGCATTTTGGATGGAGCCAATGATTAAGATATCTTGTTTCTGGTTGACTGGTTTGTCATTGGTGAAAGATATCTTGATTGAGTATTCCGGTTTATTTTACATGGTTAAAAGTCATCTTGTTCAAGAGTTATTGTTTAAGTATCTTGGGTAAGATAAAAGTCATGGTAAAGTCATATATCATTGTCAAGACAGACGTCATTGTTAATTAAATGTTTGAGGTCTTTCGTGAAGTCTGTGTTTATGGTGCTATCCTGTTTGAGTAATCTGTGTATGAAGCCTGAGAGTTTGTGTGTATGCCTGGTTGTATATGCATTGGTGTGTTTGTGTCTTTGTGTGTATCGGTAAGCATAGTCTTATGTGTTCACTTTAATCATCGTCATCCATTCTCCTTTGTATTTCATGGTTTGTGCTAAGTGTTTGCTAAATCATATCATGCCTCGTCATTCTTGTTCAGGCCTGCTTCTTCCTCAAATTTGAGCAAGAACAGAAGGGAACAAATAACTAAATGGGGAAATGATGGAGAGAAAGTAGCAGGTGTAGGCTACACTTTACAAAGGCAGTAAGTAACAAATCAAAACATTCCTATTAAATGGAAGAACATGCCTAATCTATATCCACCTCATGCACTAGATAAACCTGGGAGAGCTGCATGGCATTATGGGAGTCAGGTTGTGGCCCTCCATGGAGACGCCACAGTATTATTTCTTGAAACACATCCGGCCTGCTGCCTCCACAGAACAATCCTGGCAGCCTTGTGTTTGTAGGTCTTTTCCACACTTATCAGATGTTCTCGAACAAACCATAACAAACACACTGGGTCAATGTAAAAAGCCTGTTGTCGGTTTCTGTTTGTTTTAGAATATTCTTCTAATTCAGGCCCATTTAGCCTGACCTTTTTGTTTAGCTTCATAAGTAAACTGTTAACTTTGTGGATGGTGGGCAGTTTATCAGTGTTTGTTGGAGTTTCTTATGGAAAAGACATTTGTTTCCATAGCCTAATGGACAGGAATGGAGTCTTGTAACTCAGCCAGTTCACCACCTCACTGCAGACATAATTACCTCACTGTTGGGGCATTAAATTTCAGTAGTGAGATAATCACAGTGGCATTGTTAATATATACCTGTAAATTCATTTTTCTAATGCTGATTATTTAAATGTTTGTATTCAGTGGGATTCCTTCCTTTAAATCGGGAAACATTGGAATTGCAGAGCAGAAAATCACATATGAGAGGCCATGTTCTGAATGCCATATTCTGACGGCTGCTTCATGAGAAGTTTAACTGCATTGAGTGGTGTGTCTCTGTGTGTCTAATCATATGATCAAAGATAACTTCAGATGTTTGACAGATATCTTCAATTGCTTTGCCTCCGTATTACCAGATAACACCTGCAAAACAAGAATGGGACACCCTAAAAATACCACTTTTTCGTTTTTCGTCTTTGTCAGGATGTGACTGTTTCAAATTGGACTATTAGCTATTTAGTTTTTCACTCAGCTGAATTGCTTTGTTGACATCCTAGACCACAAGTGCCTCACGGGTGCTTTGAATAACAAAATAGCGATCAGATGCCCCACTTTTCATGGTCTGAGCCATCGGGCTAACATCTCTCTGTTAGGACCACGTGAATTATCAAGAGTTGACCAAGAGCTTCACATCACCTGCCTTCCCACCTGCACTGTTTACACAACCCAGTGCTCAAAATAATTAAAGTGCAACGGGAACACCAGAAATTACTGTAGCACACTAAATGGCAAAGCTGTAATGAGTCAGTGGAAACAGTGTTGCAGCCAGATCACGGCGCTCCCAGCCAACAGTGCTCAATGAGCTGGAGCTGGGATTGGTGGATGGGCTCACAGCTGGGTCCTCAGGTTTGTTGTGTCTGTGTGGAGAACATAAGGTCAGGGATGTGCCAACCCCACCCACCTGCTAAACTCCAAGCAGAGAGTGCTGGAGTGAAGCCATTAGCGGCAGGTGCCGTACGCACTGTGCCTAGCAAATGACTCCTGGGTCAACAGAGGCAGAGAGCGAAAGCACCCACACTTCGAGGTTAATTACACATAATAGGCTCCGGTGTGGAATCTGAACCAGTAAGGACCTGGCTTCATCAGATCACATGACTTACAGAAAAAGGAGGGCTTGCACACAGCAACGTAGTCACATGCAACATTGACTTTATGGCTGCATAAAGTGAATCTCTGGTCATGTTAGGGAGTTTGCAGGAAAACATTGCAGCACTCACTGTAGACTGCAGAAAAATCTCATATTTAACATTTAGCCCTTTTTTATAGTGATATGAAGGGGTAAGAAGCTCAAATCAACGGGTGTTCTGTGCAAGAAGACTCCTGGATAATCAGTAAACATTTCCGTATGTGCTCACCACCCAGTAACTCTCTTTCTGTCTGTCTCTCTCCTTTCACTGTAGCTACCCCTGTTGGAGGAGTGTTGGCTAACTGCCATAATCACGACTCTTACACCATACACAGTGCAAGATTAGCTGGTGTGGTGATCACCACCTACTGATCTGATCCTGTCTATCTACGTACATAATGCCAAAAGTACCAAGCATTTAGAAAAAAGACATGTAGACCCCTTATTTATGGTATCAGCCTTGCCTTTGTCATTAATAAGCGATTCCCTTTTTAAAAAATCCTTACTTGACAACTACTTTATGAAGGCCGAATGATCTCCTCGTCCTATGCGGCCTGACTGTTCACTTCTTCTGAAGTCTTCTGTGGAAGTGTCCACTATGGGGTATGGTGCCAAACATCTACAGCAGATCACAATGATGAATGCAAGAGATAGGTTGTGATTAGGTCCACAAGTCCAACATCTTATTTGTGCCAAAGACTCCCTTGTAGCCCAACCTGACGTGCTCGAGTTCCTACTGCAGCCCAGTGTGTTCATACGCCCATGGAGGCTGAGTGAAGGTCTCTAATGGACTCCTCCCCAGTCCTTCCACTCAGGAGGAGATGCTGCATGGATGGGGTGAGGGAGTGCGAGGATGAAGATGGGGAGAGCGAGGAAGGCTCAGAACGTGGCTAATAATACATCCTTTCGAGCACTTCTTCCACTAGAGCGGTCTGGAGACCATAATATAATGGCTCATAACATAGAACACAGCAGAGCTCAATTCATACAGTCCTCACTGAGTGTTTCTTCGAACTGCAGGAAATGGCTTGTAAAGTTGTTTTGGCTAGTTTGAAGAAAACTCACTACCTTCAGGATGAAAGTGTTCATCCCCTACTTGATTCTCCTGTCTGTTTCTCTGGCATCACCATGGTGATTTGACTTGTGGTGCTTTCTGTTGCTAAGTGGTATTCAATTGATGTTAGGGGAGCAAACATATATTATAGCATAAGAAAAGTAAAGAGTTATGCTTTTTAATGATTTCTTTATATTTCATAGTATTTCGCAACACTTCATAGTAGAAAATCAATTCCAGATAACCACAGTGTTTTACATGTTTCAACAAGAATGAGCAGTCATGGCGGAGATGTGGAAACATACCCCATCAAAATGTGCTCAGGTGTCAGGAGAAATGACAACATTTACTCATTCCACCGTTTAACCCATCCCGAAACTTTCATAGGCCTTGGATTTGAACCTGAACTCAAGCTGCAGCATCGGAGAGCTGGGAGAAGATCCTTGGTTGGAAGCGACAGCGGTTCACTCAAGCTTTGCTGCATGAGAAGTTCATAGGTTGGCCTGGTTGGTGCTCTTTCAGTTACATCCTGTCATCGTCTAGACCTTTCATTCGGTCACTTAGAGACAAGGAGCTGCGGTAAGTGAGACCAGCCATGCTCAGTTCAAGCATCCTTGTAATGCAGGTGTAATGAAACACTGCAGAGGTACAGGAAATGTGAAGTTTCTTCATTATTGGTTTTTATCTGGGGAACTGAGACTGGAATATAGGACATAATGTAATTCTAAAGTCATATGGTCAGTAGTGAAGGTGCAGGGCTTTGCACACAATTGAACGCTCATTCAGAAAGGGTTCTTTTGACAGACAGAAGATGGAAACAAACATCTTGGGATGTGTAAAGAATTGGGAGCAGTGTTGAAATTGAATTGTTGCTTCACTTGCCTGCTGTGTGTGTTTAAGACAGGTAAAAGTGTCTGTGGCTTTCTCTGGTGTATGTTTTGGACTTCCTGTCTGAATGGAATTTGCCGGGAACACAGAGCAACCCTGAGGAACCAAGAACACTCAGTACGTTCAGTGTAACCCATAGATAGACCCAAAGAATGCACTGAAATAGATCCTCCCTCTTTTCTCGGACACACACACACACACACTCACTCTCTCTCTCCCTCTCTCTCTCTCCTGGTATTAGACCATTCTATGCTAACCTCCAAATCTACCCATGACCCCGAAGGACAAAGGAACCGAAGAACTCACAGTACCATGTACAGATTGATGAGTGCACATGTGAACGTGTGTGTGGAATACATTTTTTTTTTTAGTAAAATGTTTGTATTTTATATATATTTATTTGTATTTGTATACAAGTTTATGTAATGTTTGTTTATTTAGGAAAGTGGATGTGTGATATATATTTAATAAAATCTGTGGCTGCTATATTTATTTAGTAAATTATGTTTGAATGTGGTATTTATTTAGTGAAATGCAAAAAAACTAATAAATAAATAAATAATACGGTTACAAGGTGAATGAACCAGTGCTATTGTCAGGAACAGCACATGATCGCCGTGAGATGCGTTTCACCTGCCGCTCATCGCCCCTCCCCTTTCACGCTATTTAAGCTTCCTCCTCTATCTTCCAGGTTGCGAAGTATTGTTGGCATGCCATCTACCAAGCGTTATCTCCTGATTGCTCTCCTGTGTTTTGACCTCTGCTCTCGTTCCAGACCTCGTCTCCAGCCTAGCCCTATTGTACCTCCAGCCATCTGTCTACCCGGCGTGAACTCGGACCGTCCTGACCACGACAACCGCACTCACACACTGCACACACCACACGGAGTTATTCACCTGTGCGAGTACTCCGTATTCATTCAAGAAATAAAAACACGATCTGGATCCGTGTCTTCCTGGTTGAAACGTTACAGCTATGAAATATGTAAAATATCTAAACACAGCGAGAAGGACAAATGAGTAAACAAAGAACATCTTTCTGGTTTAGTATGACAGAAAATAAATGTCTTTTAATATGATGGATGCAGTTTGAGCTACATTTAGTTTAGTTTTTTTTTCCATTTTAGGAAATCTGTAATTCTGTGGAGGGCATATATATCATCTTCAGATATTTGTTAGAACGGACACTTCCTCATTGGGAAAGGAAGCTCAAAAGCACCTCCAGTTCCTAAGGAGACCAA
This sequence comes from Brachyhypopomus gauderio, assembly GCF_052324685.1. Classification (NCBI taxonomy): domain Eukaryota; kingdom Metazoa; phylum Chordata; class Actinopteri; order Gymnotiformes; family Hypopomidae; genus Brachyhypopomus; species Brachyhypopomus gauderio. Next base: position 11,871,751 of record NC_135212.1, read on the forward strand.
AGAAGTCCTACATGTACACACCTGTGCCACCGCAGCAGCACAGAGAGCGTCCTGACCTGTAATGTCACTGTCTGGTGGGAAACAACTACGCCTCAGACGGGAAACCACAGTGATGGAAAACTGCCAAGCATATTACAGGGTCAGGGTTTCCTGCCATCAATGATATTTACATGAGTCATGTATTATAAGGAAGGCCTACAGCATCAGGGAGGATCTCACACTAAAACAGGCATAGAGAAATTTCAGTGTGTTCAAGTAATACAAAGGAAAAGGCAATATATTATAGTGTATAATAACTTCTGTTTTATTTCTTGTCTTTCTTCCATGAATCACCACTTTATCTTGGTGGAGTGATTTGCGTGCCTGCATGATTTTAGGAGCTAGGTTGTCAGTGGCAATGCCCCTGGTAGGATCTCCCAAGGCAAATTGGTCCTAGGTGATGGGCCAGATAAAGAGTTATCCATAAAAACTTAGAAATATATTTAGAAATATCAGGACCCAGATACACTTGCCCGGATCAGGGTTAACAGGTATATTGGATATGAAACGTGACCTCTCTGGTTGGAAAGGAGCACGAGCTGGTGCAAAAGGCTGAGATACCAACTAGATATAGTTAGGTCACAGTTCGACGATCAATTGTAGTCGTGTTGTCAGACTTGTGGCCGTGTGTCTTGGACAGATAGGAGCTGAGCTGTCAACTGATCACCACCTGGATCAGATGGTGGGTGAGGATGCCGGACACACCTGGCAGACCCAATGGATGGATTCTCCTCTTCCTGTTTTTACTTGTCATGTTAGATAAACTACTAGGAACTAAGAATTTTGTTAGCCAGTGTGGAAATTTTGATATTTTCCTTGATGCTATGCTTTATTAGTATATGTTAAACATAATAGTCACATGATAGATGTATAAGCTAGAGCTTTTTAACTATATATGTGTTAATCATGTAAATAGGGCACTGAAGCCATTCAGTGTCTGGTATGGCTCAGTAGACCTTAGAATTGTGTTGTATTTCTCCTGGACGTCCTCGGCCCATTCTGGGAATCTGATGTTCCTAGACTGACCTCGAGACGCCAGCTGGTCTCCTAGTCTCAACATGGTAGTGGCCACGTCGGCTCTCAGACCATCATGAGATCACCAAGCGTGGATGGGGCGTGAGGGGAGAGGCCAATATACATTTGTCAAATCATGTGTGATTCATGCCAAGTTTATCCAATCATATGCTTTATTCTCCTCATGTTCACCTCCTGAATACCTTGTGTGCTTATGGACTAAAGTATAAGAGATGAGAGTTCGGAGGGGGGAATTAGCTCTCATTTGCAGGCGCTCTTGAGTGTATGTAACGGAGATCTCTGGATTGATCCATACCTGCTTAATAAATTCATTTTACTTTATTACTTTACCCAACTGCTTCTGACTTTTATTGTGCTTACCATTTATGAGTTACAGAATTTCAACCACACCAGATAATTAGCTGGCTATCCACAATAGTAGCTTGAAATTTCATACACTAGCAATGCTTAGTGTATAAAACTGCTAAATGATCACAAATTAAAGAGGGAAAATAAATGATATAGGGTTTTATCTTTAGAAACAGATTTTTTAATGTTTTTGGAATATTCTAGCAAAATTTACATGTGCTTTTGTTAAATCATGGGATTACCTTAGCAGCTGAGGAACCATCTGATGCCGTCTTAAAATTTGACCAGTATAAGGAATCTCAGTAGGCAGCAAATTTAAGGTATCTAAGAGTTGGGACAGCCTACATTTGGCAGAGTGCACACGATGACGTAAAATGCTGTCTATGTACAAAACTCACTAGGCTTTGGAACAGACCCATTGTTTCAAAGTAGCAGAGCTTGGAAGAGCTCATTACCATAGGTCTCCTGTTCAGAGAGGAGGGTGATGCATGTGCGTGATTCATGTCTGGTATACTGACTATAGCCCTTTGCCCATTTAAATTCTCTAAACTGAGAAATCGCATGACATAAAGGCCAAGATTCATCATGGCTGACCATAAGTAAGCCTTCACGAAGTGGAACAGATGTGCAGAGTGGAAAGATAAATACACAGACATCATACAACAGTGGGAAAACAGACCTTTCAATGCTCAGCAAGGCTGTTTTTCTGGGCTTCATTTTCAAATTCAGAATGACTGTTGAAGCAGGCTAAACAGTGTTACCAGAGATTTCTTATTTGGTAAAGATCTGTATATTGAAGGAAGGAAATGTCATAAAACTCACAATAAAGCATCTGGAAGACTAAATGTAAACAAATGCTTTGGCTGGGAGACCCTTCAAACTAATTTTCTTAGTAAACACAATTTTCATTCACGTTTTAGATGTCTGTACACTCACCTGCCACTTTATTTGGTTTACCAGTTCAACTGCTTAATGCAGATTTCTCTTCAGCCAATCAAATGGCAGCAATACAGTGCATTTAGGCATGAAAACATGGTCAAGATGACCTACTGAAGGCATGTGAATGGTGAAGAAAGGGGATTTAAGTGACTTTGAAGCTGGTGTGGTTGTTGGTGCTAGACAGACTGGTCTAAGTATTTAAGAAACTGCTGATATACTGGGATTTTCATTCACAGCCATCTCTAGGGTTTACAGAGAATATTTCAAAAATATCCATTGGGCAGCAGCTTTCTGGGTGACCAGAGTTGTTTGAGACAGAAAGGTAACAGTAACTCAAATCACCACTTGTTGCAACTAAGATATGCTGAAGGGCATTTCTGAATGCAAACACATCAAACATTTAAGCTATAGCAGCAGAAGACCAGGGAAAAGAATACAGGATGCTTCTCAAGGCAACAACAGGCAACTCAAGTTACAATTGTCAGGTTTGGTGTCCGTGGTTCTCTATTCAATAAAAAAGCAGTTGTCTGAGTGTCTGTGCTTGAATGTGTGTGTGCTTGTGTGCCCAGTGGTGGATGGTGCTCTGTCACTAGGGTCTGTCCTCTCTCCCCTTCCTGCACCCCATTCAGTCCCCCAGGGGGCTGTGTGCAATTGGCTGCCACTTCTCGCCAGTGTGTGATTGGTTGTGTACCTCTTGTACCTGTGTAAGTCTTGTACCTGTGTTAAAATGGAAAAGCGACCTTGCGTTTTGCGCTTTATAAATTGACCAGTAGTAACACCTTGACATTTATCCTGTATTGTACTGGTAGTCAGTGTAAGAACTTAAGAATGGGGGTGATGTGATCACTTCTTTTGCTCCTAGTGAGAACTCAAGCAGCTGCATTTTGAATCAACTGTAGCTGTTTTATTTGTCTTTTTTTGGGAGTCTTATTAGGAGGCCATTACAGTAATCAACCCTGCTAGAGAAAAAGGCATGAATGAGTTTCTCAAGACCTGCTTTTGTCAAGAAATCTTTGATCGTATTCATTTTCTTAAGATGATAAAAGGCTGACTTAGTTTTAGAAGTCACATGAAAACAGTAAACGAGATCAGGATCTATTAAAACGCCTAGTTACAAGCTAGCATAGAGTTTTAGAGTCTAAGTAGGCAGCTAGTCTGTGCCTTTCACTGCTATTACCAAATATAATATGTGTTTTATCTTTATTCAACTGTAGAATGTTTTGACCCATCCAGTTTGTGATGTGCTCAAGGCACTTGCAGAGAGAATTACAGGGACTGTAGTTTTCTGGTGAAAGGGCTCAGTAGATCTGAGTGTCATCTGTGTAGCAATGGTATGACAGCCCAGAGTCTAGTATGATCTGTTCAAGTGGAAGTATAAATTAAATGAGTGGCCCAATAACCAAACCTTTTGGAACACCACAAGTCACTGGTACTCTTTCAGAAATCCTATTTTCAGTTTCAACAATACAATTCCTGCCTTGCAGGTAAGAACTAACCATTTTAGGACTGTTCCTGAGAGACCAACCCACTTCTCTAGTCTATCTATAAGAATGATTTGTGAGCAGAGACAGACTAATATCTTGTCTGATCTTGAGAATTTTGTTATTAAATAAAGAAGCAAACTCATTATGTTGTTTGATATTAGTTCAGGGAACATTTTTGTGTTCACATTAGATATTTTGTCAACCATTGAGAAGAGTAACTTGCTATTGTTGATAATGTTGGAGTAAAAGGTTTGTCTTGCTTTACATATGATTATATTGTAAGCAGGCAGCATATCTTTGTATATTTCTTTGTGAATCTGAAGTTTTGTTTTACGCCATCTGCGTTCAACGTTCCTGCCTTCTCTCTTTTGGGTTTGAAGTGCAGTAGCATTTCTCCGTGGTGCTCTCTGTTTACCTGAAATAGTTTTATCTTTGAGTGGAGCAATTTCATCCATAACACTAACAATGTTTTTCAAGCAGGATAATGAGCTGTCACAAAGCTCAAATAATCTCAAGCTGGCTCCATGAATATGATGCTTTTGTAGAGCAGACAAATTGAACTCCTTTTACATACATTGCTCTTAGCAACATGCAGGAAGTATACATCATCAGTGAAAATCGTTCTGGCTCAGGTTATCTGGCGGTACAATGTGACGAAGGTCTGGACTGCCAGTGGCCTTTGCCAAAAATAGAAAGACAAAGGGACAATGTGATGTCCATCTTTAATGCTTCTTCCACAGACCAGAGAACCTGCTGAATCTTTAAGCAGTAATGCAGTCTATAAAATGTCCATATCTTTCATATTTTGATCTTTAGAAAAAGTCTAATAGGCCACAATAAAATGAGAGATAGGTGCATGTTCTTTTGCAACATGTTTATATATTTACATATTTGCATGTTTACATGTTCAGATTAAAACCATGTGCCTACTAGTTATCATGCGTCATTTTATGTATATTAGTAATTACATTACTAAATCTCAATATGTACTCAGCCAGAGAATAATTATGTCCAGACCTGTAGAAATGTAGTAGAGAAGAGTTTGGTGAGAGCCCCTCCTTTGAGGATCATCTGATGATAGTGATGATTATCCTTTTGCAGTCATATTTAGTCAGTCTTAAAGCAAAATTTACCTTTTATACTGCAACATTTCCATCTTTCTTTATCTCTGCATATATACACTCACCGACAGACCGCTTGGCCCTGACCGTCCATGTTTCTTCTTCACTGTGAGTAACGCAGGAGTGGTTGTAACCAGAGGTGTATAATCCAGGTTCAGAAATTAAAAGTCCTCACCAGAATTTCACAAAAATCCCCATAAACACGTTCCTAAACCTTGTGGACAGCCTTCCCAGAAGAGCTGAAGTTGTTCTAGCTGCAAAGGGTGCACCAAGGTGAACCCTATGTATTAGGAATGGGATGTCACTTAAGCTCATATGTGAGTTAAGCAAAGTGACTGAATACTTTTGGAAATACAGCATATATACAACTGCGATTAACTTGTTACTCCTCTTAGAATTATCTGGACTGCTTGTATTAATATAAATACATTAGTCATTAATCTGCATTAATGACTAATGTATTTATATGTGTAAAACATGGTCTTGCTTTAACACTTTGTGTGCATGGTATAATCACATCATATTGTCTGGTTTTTGTCCGTTATCCACTACTTCATTCATCACTGGTTAGCTCCTTATTACAAAAATAGTGTTCATCAGATAATTTATGGACTTTCTGCCCAGTAACATTCAGCCAACAGCTACAGACCCGTAACAGAGTGGGTAATCCAGGATGTGGTAAAATTATACAATAATTATTAAAGTAATTTGATTGGTCAAGAGACATTCCATAAGTGCTGATACAGTATAGCAGCAGTACACGTTTTTGCTTTATAGGTGTATTATGTAAAACGATTGTCACAAACTTGGCCGTTAGCTTCATTGGCAGTACAACAAATAAAAACATATGGAAAAATGTCCATGATGCAAAATAGCTGTGGTAATGTAGATATACGCAAAAGTAGCTAGCTACTGTGCAGTAAAGTGTTAATGTGTTGCTTGGCAACAGTCCAGTCCCTGTCCAGTTGTAGAATTATTTGTGCTAGGAGCCAAAGTAATCATTAAATAAATGAACAAATCATAATCTGTTGTCAGTTGCTGATAATAACTGATAAATGGTGCTTGTACAACTGTTGTATAAAAGCAATATTACTCTCGGAGTCATGGTGTTATCTGGAATATCGGTGTGTGGTTTGTAGAGGGGACAGAGCCGCAGTGTGAGAGCTAAAGACGTTTACGGTTGTGCTGATATTCTGTACAACAGCACGTCCTCTCGTAATAATGCTGAACTGAACATTTGCTGAATTGAACTGAACTGAGTGTTCCCTAGAGATGTAATGATTTGCCTATTACAGGTGTTCAGTAACAGCGTGTTGAGCCCCGGCTGGTATGATGACTCCAACTGACCGACTGATGAAGTTCTGACTGTCACGGTGTGGATGGCAGGATGCAGAGATGAGTATGCATAAACGTATACAGCATTAATTATCGAATGATGTTAGCTGCTCTTAATAATGTGGCAGCAGGCCATGCAACACGAGCAAGACTCACAAATACGAGCACAGCACAAGACTATCACAAACAATATATACATAACACTGAACTAACGAGACAGGTGGACACAGGTAAATGTGCCATATCTTTTGTCTATTGTGATTTTTCACCGTAATCGAAATTTGTCCTCCGCTTTTAACCCATATGTGCAGTTAGAACACACTCACACACACACACTAGTGATTACTAGGGGGCTGTGGATCACACGTGCCCAGAGCGGTGGGCAGCCCTAGCCTGGTGCCCGGGGAGCAGTTGGGGTTAGGTGCCTTGCTCAAGGGCACCTCAGTCATGGCCTCAGTACTGGGAATAGAACCCACGACCCTCCGGTCACAAGACCAGTTCCCTACCACCAGGCCATGACATACACAAACAACCACACCCACAGGAAGTACATATATAGACATGGACTACACATACATGCGCACAAAGAGAGGTGTCCGGGCCTGTACTGTGACACCGACCACAGAAAAGTACTTAGCAGAGCGGTGCGGTCACATGCTTCAGAGAAGTAGTTTCAGAAAGGTGGACAAAAATAGATTAGAATATATTACCTAAATATGAAAATAAATAAAATAATTGACCAGTTCAGTCTATAAAGGGTAACTGCTTTCTACATAGCACATCCCTGATATTGGGCCATACACTGTTCTTGTTACAGGGGTAACGTTCCCATGGTTGTAGACTGTAGCCACTGAGCACAGCTGGGGTTTGGGGAGTTTATAGATGTGTCAGAGCCATTGCTGGATACCTGCTGTCCTGAAATATCTAACACCCAGATGGCTTGTATTAAAAAACCGACCAATGATGAATGATGTAGTTGAGTGACTAACACAAACTGAACATGGAAATATATGCACTATATATTTGCCTCTTTCTAATAAAGTGGCTTGTAAGAGTTTGGACTGGATATATACAATTATGCCAATCTAATTATCCCTTGATTGTTGTGCCAGGTGGAGCGAACTGTTTGAACTGAAGCAGCCAGAGGTTTCATTCTGCTCTGCTCTGGATGGAACAGGATTGATCAGGCGGACACATTTACTTGGAGAAACAGATGGTTTCGGGTAATTGCCAGACACACATTAAAACAACAAAAAAAGCTCTTGTTCACAGTGAGAAGAACAAGAAGAGGTTTATTCAGCGTTCTCAGAGCGTAGGCGTTTTTAGTTATGACAGTTTAGTTGTGTACTGTACTCCAAAGGTGAAGGCATCTAGTAGACATTTACCCCAGTAAGTACTAACAATTAGGCAGAGCTGGACTGAACACCTATTAATGAAGAAACACACCATGTACACATTTGAAAATACCGCCCCCACCTCCATAAGCTCCTCCCATTAAGGATGTGACATCATTATATTGAGATATATTTCATGTCAAGGCACCACAGCAAGAATGGTCATTCCTTATTTGCTTTTTCATCTGCTAAATATGCCACAAGTTCTCACAGTTTCGGTGTGTGTCCAGTGTGGACAGGCAACAACTCACAATGCGTTGTGAAATTTAAGAGCATTTTGTTCTCCTCACAAATGAGAACTGTAAAACTATGACATAGAATATTTTTGTAACATTACAATTAGTGTTTTAATATTTTGTTTGCAAACAAACATGACAATCCTATTAGGGTGGCTATGACCCACAGAATCATTTTGCTGAACACCCTGTAGAGATTATTCAGATTATTCAGTGAGTAAGCATCAGTTTATCAGCCACACCCAGCCACCCATCATTGGTGGCTTATTCAGTCACTATGGAGTTCACAGAATGGAGGTTTTGTGATTTAACTTTTCATGTGCTTGACTGTCAGTATACTTGTAAATGAATATGCACATTCTAAAGTCTACAGTCCCATAGCATACAAATTCTACTTTAGAGTGTTATTACACTGCAGTACAGATACGCGAGTCTCAGCTGCTCCAGTGAGTCTCGAGTCAGTACATGGACTGGGTGGATAACTATGGCAGCATGACTTCATCTGCAGTGGTTCTAGTACACTTCAGCCTCTGCAGTATGTTTGTGTGAGTAACCGGTTGTTTGGGTGCGTGCAACGTATTCTGCCCATGTGACTGTAGACGACAGTGATTAGCATTATCAAGTCATACATTAGTGACCCCATCACATTGTCCAAAGAACAATACATGATTTTAGTGCCACATACACAACACCACTGAAGAATTAGCAAATCAAAAACAGACATTTATCACTCTCCCATCAGTCAGCGTCTCTCGGTAATCTGTGGACAAATGCCAGACGGTCATGCACCTGCAGTCAATCTCTGCTGTATCTGTGTAACCAAACACTGCTAACGAGAACAGTGTCTGTGGCACACATGCACACACATGTGCGCACACGCACACACCTGCAGCCACACTCCTCACACGCGACCCAGACCTCTCTCACGCAACTGTGGGGAGTGTGTTCTGCTGTATCCACGGCCCCCGCCCCCATCTTCATGCTGTGTGTGTCTGTTCAGGTGTAATAGGGTGCGCTTCTCACTGGTCTCTCTAATCTAATTCAACCCTGCCCAGATCTGCTACACCTTTAAGGAACATCTGATTTGAACTGATTCAACACGGCCTCCCACCACTCATGCTGCTGTCTGTCATTGGTTCATCTGTTAATCAAGATTCACTTCAATATTCGAGATTCTTCGTTGTCATTCAGTGGCAAAGTGATCTAGTGTTTCTAAGAACAAGTGTGATGCAGCCTCAGCTTTCTGTTGAAAAACATGAATGAATCCGCATGTGTCAGTGTTTTATAGATTGCTTTTGTCATTTTGTTACTTTTGTGTCTGTTCCTCTACAAGACATGACTATATGCATTTTCCTACCTAATGCAAAATGTTTATTATTAGGTAACTTATTGCATTCAATTCAGTGCTTGTTTAATGAAACGAGCAAACAAACAAACAAAACATTAAAAATTCTAGTGATTAGAAATCTTTCTTTATTTCAAACTTTAGATGACCAACTCAAAATTGTCATGGACCGTAACCTATAATGCATTTCAGCGGATGCAGCTTAACATACACATAAACCTCGTCGAGAGCCTCTTGAATCCTCTAGAAATGTTAGCGTGTGTCTGTACATGCGAGTTCTCCAGCTGGTGCTACGTGTGAGCTATCATCCACATGTTCTTTGTTTCTCTTAGATGATGCAGAAACTCCAGTCATTATGAACAAAAATGGACAAAGATATTCATAAGCATGGTAAGCATCAGAGTTACTTCTAAAAAGTAACCAAAGTAATCAAAAAGTAACTTCTAGACTGGGTGGGTTAATTGTGACTTAAAATTACTGCAAAAGGGGGCCTTCATATTAACTGATGTCATTAAGTGCTGAAGTTCTTCATTCAGAGATTCAGAATGAAGAATTTCAGCACTTTATGACATCAGTTAATATGTGCGCTCAATGGATGCGGTTAAATCCACAACTAATTAATAACTTGAACAAATGAATGTGGGCTTGTTTGATTGGTTGTTTTTTTAGAGCATCTGTCGTCCTTGTCTTAACTTATTAAATACTATGAAATACCTCATTGTCCAGGTCGGTGTAGTTCCTCACTTACTGGCAGCCTAACTTCCTTTTTTTTTTAATTATACACTGACGTTTTTGCACTACTCCATCTGTTTTTATATTATTGATCTGAAACTTATTATTGTATTACTTTGCAAATATGTTATTTATGTGTTTTCTGGATGAATGTATCTGACTGTGGGCCTTTGATATTTACACTATTGCTAACCAGCTAGAATGTTGAAACTCAACGGCACAGGTCTTGACAGTCCAGGGTGAAAGACACACACAACATTCAGAAAGTTCGAGAGAACTGGAGGGACATTTTAAAGGCTCCTCATTGCATAACCTTCAAGGTTACAGGACTTTTTTTTTCAGGCACTGTTTCTAAGAATAGAGATAAGCAAGCCACCGTCTTGTTGGTGAATAAACTTTAGCCCTGCGAACCATCATGATTATGGATGCTTTGATGTTGAGGGGAAAGGTGATGGAGTGGATGACTCACCAGAGAACCTGCTACAAGGCCTCTCTCCCCCTTTCTCTTTCGGCCTTGCTTCTGACAGACATGCTGGCTAAGCAGGAAATGGGAGTAATAGCTGTCATTAGTGCCGGGCCCATGCTACGGTGACACAGAACTCTTTCTGAATCTGTAAGCTGACCTCAGGGACAGCGGAGTTCATATAGGAGTGCTGGTTCAGGATCAGTCCCCTCCTGGCTATTTTTACTGGGATGAAAAGGAGAATGAGAAATGATTTTACTTGTTATATACAGGCTAAAAATTTAAAACCCGGGAGCACAGTACAGTGAAGCTGCTTTGTGCTCATGAAGAGGTACAAATATACATTTAGTCATTTGAATACTTAGAAAATAGTACTATTTTATAAGTATTCAAATGACTATAAATGTATATTTGAAATTATAAATGAAATAAATGAAATGAAATTATAAATGAAATTACTTAATTTCCTGCAGTGAGGGTTTTTTGAAGCTGTGCTACTCAACGCAGGATGGGTTCCCTCCCGAGTCTTGATTCCTCCCAACGTTTCTTCCTTAAATCCACCCAAGACGTTTTTCCTTACCACTGCAGCCTTCTGCTTGCTCGTTGGAGATCTGGACCCAGACATTTGTAAAGCTGCTTTGTGACAGGTGTTGTAAAAAATTGCTATATAAATAAATTTGACTTGACATGCATTGTCTGTGCACTTTTAAATTATGCTGCACAAACCATTTATTGCAAAAAGGTCTACTGTTATCAACATCTATTTTATGCTTATGTTCCTCCACACAGCAACACACACACGCACCTAGAGAGGTGTTTGAGAGATGAATCGGAGAAATAGTATGGTATAAACAATGTCACTAAAGGAGACTAACCCTAACCCTTGTGATGTACAAAGTGCACATTTATTTTGTTACATGTACATTTATTTTATTACGTCCATTATGTGCACAACAAATCTGTCTTTACCATTAGGAGTACTGGTACATTAGCTGGATTCATAATACTACAGAGGCAAGAAGATCCATTGGACCTCAATAGAAAGACCTGCATCTGCTGCCTGTTCTGTAGTGTGTGACCCCACAGTCACCCCACAGGGCCTGATCCAACACAACACAGCTGTGTTACAGGTGTAACAGATGCACACATGAGCACATAGCACTATTTTAAAAGCAACATTGTGCCCCCTGCTGCTGTGTTTGTGTAACTATAAGCTGTGGCTACCTACAGTTAAACTCAAAAGCACAGCTGGCATTCTTAACACATAATTTATGTTAAATGTACGAATGACGTTTAAAAACGGGACCCAGTTTTCCCTTTTCAGTCGGGACCAGCTGAGGTCCTGTGCGTCACTACCTCATCGGCTTCTCGCGTGGTTAACAGCGGGACTCTGTGTCTGTGTGGCTGTCTGGATGACGCCAGTCTCTGGCATGCGGGGTAAATAAGTGTCCTGTGTGTAGGAATTGCGCAGGAAATGTTCTTGATTAATAGATAAATCAAGATTACATCCGTGTTTGGCATCCATTGGTTTGTTACATGGTGCTACATATGCTCTTGTGATTCTGTGCTTTTCAAAATGCCACTATTATTCAGTATAGCCTACCTCTGCTGTCATCGTGAGTCATGTTCAATCTTCCCAAGTTCACCCAAATCACTCCACTGCTTTCTATTCACCGACGTCCTGCAATCACCTGCATCAGATGTAAAACCCTGGCACTTACCTAAATACCCAAAGATGGACGTTCTCCTTCTTACCTGAAAATCCCCCCCCAACACTGCTTCTGGCCTTCATGCCTCCAGTACAGCATGTCTTGACCCATCGCCCCGCAGACGGGGAGAATGTCATTCAAGACTTTTTTTCTGTATTATGGCACTTGAGTAATTGAAATCCCTTCACTTATGTCTTTACACATGTACATATTCCTTTTCCAGTCAAATGAACGTTATGGAAAACGGTTGTTTACCACAGTTAGCTGACTGTTTCATCATCATCATTACCATCAGCATCGTTTTAACATAATTCACAAGTGGTGAACGTTCATTAGCACAAGCCCGAGGAACCACTCTGAGAACACACAGACGCCTGCTTGGGGCTCTAGGATTAGTAGGGTGGTTGACTGGCAACATAAACAAGGAAGTGAGATACACGTTAGAGTCTTTTATATAAACCCATGTCCTCAGTAGGGAGTATTAGGACAGACTGGTGAGAGATGAAGAGAACGAACAGAAAGAACAAAGATAGAGCAAAACAAGAACACAAGCCAGGCCAGGATCTGAGAACAAACTCAGGCCAGAAAACAAAAACCCTATAACCAGACACACAAGAAGGCCAAGAAGCATACAGCAACATCAAAAACAACACCTAAAATCACACTAAAGACTGAACGAGTTGAGCGATGCACCAGATCAAAAGAGGAACATGTCTGAGGAGACAGACACCATGCTGGGGAAGGACAGACTGGGACATCCTGGACAGAACCTTCCTTTTAGCACAGAGATGCTGAGGGGCGAGAAGGTGGTCATGGGCAAAACAGCCCGGGCTGAGGACAGCAAGGAGAAGAACTGGGAGCAGGGATTAGGAACAAGGGATTAGGAACTAGGGATTAGGAACCAGGCACTCAGCAAGACACGGAACTGGAAGGGACAGGGAACAGAAAAATTCTGGACATCGGGCCATACAACTGAACGATACCAGACAAGAACCGGGTCACAGGCTCTGGGTCTCTTTTGCATTTTTATACAACACACGTTGTCACAAAGCAGCTTTATAAAGCCATAGGTCTAGATTCTTCTAGATCAGCAAGACGGAGGTGACAAAACTCTCTGGTTGGAATTAAGGAAGAAATCTTTGGAGAACCAAACCTCAAGAGGGAACCCATTGGGTAGACCAGCTAATAACCAGTCCATACATTATTATTACTATTAGTCCTAATATCCACTTCAGTGTAGATGTAGAGCATCAGTCACTACGGTGGGCCTGTGGTGGGCAGGTTGTTTTGGACAGGGCACCATCATGTAACGTGTTGCCGCCGATCACGGCGGTGATGCGTTGGTTTAAACGTGGTGAACCCAAACGCTAACCAAAATAAAACGGCAAAAGACAGCCAACTGAAACCTCCGCTGATGCGGGAAAAACGAAAATAAAAACTCAAGGGTAACAACTGAAGGATGACACGGAGAAACTCGACGTGTACAGGTCAGGTAAGTAAACCAACAAAAAACACGCGGAACGAAATACAACGCGTCTAATAAGGGAAAAAACAGGAAAACGAAAATCACACGGAGAAACCTCAACGTGTCAGAAGGAGAGGAGAAAATACACAAAACAAAAGATGAAGCTTTGGTACAAGACCTGCGGCTTCTTACCAGGTTACCTGTCAGACTGTCAACCAGAACACTGGAGGACAACCGACGAAGAACAGAGGGAGAAGAGAGAAAAAAAAAACAAAACAAACCTGAGAACACTCAGGGGGGGAAACGAGAGAAAGAGAGCGTAGTACAAAGGTAAGAGAAAATTGGGCTTAGGCTGTAAGAGTACGTGACTACAGACAACTTCAGCAATGCGTTGCTGAAGTCGCCTGCTTTAAATAGGCAGCCGAACAGGTGTAACCTATCGGGCTCGATTACCCCTGGTACCAGCTCGCGGGCTCCGCCTAGTGGCGGCAGGAGGCACATGCCTGGGTCCAACCCTGACAGAACCCCCCCCTCTAGGCCCGAGACCCCGCGGGCCCAGGGCAACAGCCCTGTCACGGTAGAAGGCCGCGATCAGGGAAGGATCCAGGATGCGTGCCCTGGGAACCCACGACCGCTCCTCAGGACCGTAACCCTCCCAGTCTACCAGAAACTGATCCCGCCCCCGGACCCGACGGACGTCCAAAAGACGCCGCACCGTGTAAACCGGACCACCATCAACCATACGCGGCGCAGGAGGAGCCGGGGTGGGAGAAGAACTACACAAGTACGGCCGGAGATGGGACACGTGAAACACCGGGTGGACACGCATGGACGGAGGGAGAACCAAACGGTAGGTGACCGGGTTGATGCGACGGTCGACTTTGAACGGGCCCAGGAAGCGAGGAGCCAGCTTCTTGGTGCCGCCCCGCACCGGTAAGTTACCCGCCGCCAACCACACCCGCTGACCAGGACGGAAGGACAGTGCAGGGAGACGATGTTTGTCGGCGCTGTGGCAATAGGCGGAGGAGGCCTTCAACAGGGCCGAGCGAGCACGCGACCAAGCCTTGCGACAGCGCCGAAACTGAGCCACAGCAGAAGGCACAGCCACGGCCTGCTCGTGATCAGCGAACAGGGGAGGCGCATACCCGAACAAGCATTCAAAGGGTGACATACCCAGAGCGGAATGCCACAGCGTGTTGTGGGCGTACTTGGCCCACAACAGGTGGTCGGCCCAGGACGCGGGGTTAGAGGACGCCAGGCACCTGAGCGTCTGCTCCAGGTCCTGGTTTACTCGCTCGGTCTGACCGTTAGACTGGGGGTGGAAACCCGATGAGAGGCTGGCGGAGGCACCGAGGAGGGTCAAAAAGGCCTTCCAGAAGCTGCTGGCGAACTGAGGTCCTCTGTCGGACACCACGTCCTGAGGAAACCCGTAGTTACGGACTACATGAACCAGCAAAAGGGACGCAGTTTCTCGGGCGGAGGGTAGCTTAGGCAGGCCGATGAATTTACTGTACTTAGAGAACCTGTCTACAATCACGAGAATGGTGGTCAGCCCTTTGGAGGATGGAAGACCGGTGATGAAATCTAGAGAGATGTGGGACCATGGTCTGGAGGGAATAGGCAAAGGGCGCAACAACCCCCTGGGCTTGTTACGAGGGGCCTTGCTCCTGGTGCACACCTCGCGGGAAGCCACGAAGTCACGGATCTCCTGATCCATCGCAGGCCACCAAAACCTCCTTTTTATGAGCTCGGCGGTCCGCCTAGCACCGGGGTGCGCCGCATACCGTTCGTTGTGTCCCCATAAGAGGACCTTACGCCGGACGGTCGAGGGCATGTAGAGACAGCCAGGAGGAACACCGCTAGGGCCGGGTTCGTTAGCGAGTTCATCCTGTACTGCTTTCTCAATACCCCACCGGATAGGTGCGACAACGACTCCCGGGGGAAGCACGGTCTCAGGGGGACTGTCGACGAGAGGTGGCTCCCACTGACGGGACAAAGCGTCAGGCTTGGTGTTTTTTGAGCCAGGACGATACGACAACGTGAAGTCGAAACGACTGAAAAACAGGGCCCATCTGGCCTGTCTGGCGTTGAGGCGCTTGGCCTGCTGGAGATAGGTCAGGTTTTTGTGGTCCGACCAGACCAGGAAAGGATGGCGAGCCCCCTCCAGCCAGTGTCGCCACTCCTCTAAGGCCATCTTAACGGCCAGGAGTTCTTTGTCCCCTACGTCGTACCGTCTCTCCGTAGGGGTGAACCGGTGTGAAAAGTAGGCACAGGGATGCAGCTTAGGAGGAACCCCGACCCGCTGCGAGAGAACAGCCCCAACACCCAGATCAGAAGCGTCAGTTTCGACAATGAAGGGAAGCTCAGGGTCAGGAACCTGCAGTACAGGAGCACTGGTGAAAAGGCCCTTAAGGGTCTCGAACGCTTTCTGGGCTTCTGGAGTCCATGTGAACTTCCCCAGTTTTTTGCTAGTGAGAGCAGAGAGCGGAGCCGCGAAGGAGCCAAAATTCCTAATAAAGCGCCTGTAGAAATTGGCAAACCCCAGGAAGCGTTGGACCAAACGCACGGACGTGGGCACGGGCCATTGAGACACAGCTTTGATCTTGGCGGGTTCCATTGCCAGTTTGCCTTTGGCAACGATGAACCCCAAGAAGGCTACTTCGGCAACGTGGAACAGGGACTTCTCCAATTTAACATAAAGGTGATTCTCGAGTAGCAATTGGAGCACGCGGCGTACGTGTTGCTGGTGCTCTTGGACGGTACGGCTATATATTAATATGTCGTCTAGGTAGACGTAGGCGTAGTCGTCCAAGGCCTCCCTAAGAACGCCATTAACAAACCGCTGAAAAGCGGCGGGTGCGTTCATGAGACCAAACGGCATGACTAAGTACTCGTAATGCCCAGAGGGCGTGTTGAAGACGGTTTTCCACTCGTCGCCCTCCCTGACACGCAACAGGTTGTACGCACTTCTCAAGTCTAGTTTAGTGAAGACCGTCGCCCGTTGAAGGGCCTCGAAGGCAGAGGACATGAGAGGCAAGGGGTGGCGGTCTTTAATTGTGATCTTGTTAAGCCCCCTGTAATCGATGCAAGGGCGGAGGCCCCCATCTTTTTTCCCCACAAAGAAAAATCCAGCCCCGGCGGGAGAGGTAGAGGGACGAATAGTACCAGCAGCGAGCGCCTCCTGTATGTAGGTCTCCATAGCCTTGCGTTCAGGTAAAGCTAGGGAAAACAAACGTCCCCTAGGGGGAGTAGTACCGGGCAGGAGGTTGATAGCGATATCGCAGGCTCTATGCGGGGGTAGGAAGCCTGCTTTGCGTTTGCTAAAGACGTCTTTGAGGTCGTGGTAGACAGCAGGAACCTTTTCTAAGAACGCTATCTTTTCTTGGCTCTCCCCGGATTTGCTGCAGCGGGGCACCAAGCACGACTGTTCACAAACCTTACTCCAACGGTTAATGGACAGATTAAGCCAGTCTATATCGGGGTTGTGGCGTTGGAGCCAGGGAAACCCTAAGATCAGCTGTAGTTTGGGTGCAGCGATGACGTAGGGGGTGAGTGTTTCGTGGTGGTTCCCTATAGAAATGTTCAGAGGGACGGTTTGGTGGGTTATGTCCCCGGAAGTGAGCAGCCTACCGTCCACAGCGGACACAGAGATGGGCTTTTCTAGAGGAACCAGAGGTATGGAGAGTGAGGCTACAAGAGCGGTGTCTATGAAATTACCAGAGGCCCCTGAGTCAACGAGAGCCAGGACCCGATGTTCGTCAGAACCTCTCCATGACACCACTACATGAGGCATCAGACCGCATGCGGGGAAATAGGTGCCATGACCCGTCGGTGCAACCCCATTCACCAACGGGTCTGCCCTTTTCCCTGTAACTCGGGACACTCTGCGATACGGTAGTCAGCCCTGCCGCAATAAAGACACTTGCCCTCTCGTATGCGGCTTTGTCTTTCCTGACGAGAGAGACGAGTGTGCCCTAATTGCATGGGCTGTTCCGACGACGCACCCTCCTCGTGTGTGGTCTTGCGCACAGGAGATACTGCCTTAACACTGGGCGAAACGAACAAACGACGGTGTAGTTTACGGTCCCTCAACCGATTGTCTATTCTAATGGTGAGGTCTATAGCGTTGTCCAGACCGCTGGGTGGCTCCCTGATGGACAGTTCGTCCTTGATCTCTTCGCTCAAGCCTTCTATGTAGACTGCCCCCAGCGCCTCCGAACCCCAATCACTCTCTGCCGCCAGTGTGCGGAACTCCAGGGAGTATTCCGCCACGGTAGATCTGCCCTGTCGCAAACGTAACAGCTTGGAAGCGACCATGCCCCCTGAAGCAGGATGAAAAAACGCCTGCCGCATAGCCCGAGAAAACCGTTCGTATGAGGAACAGAGCTCCGGCTGGTTTTCCCACACCGGTGTAGCCCACCGTAACGCTTTCCCCGAGAGTAACGCCATAACATAAGCCACTTTAGCACGCTCGGTGGGAAAACGGGATGGTTGTTGCTCAAAGATAAGAGAACACTGTAACAAAAACCCCCTACACTCGTTGGGATCCCCGTTATAACGCGCCGGAGCGGGCAATGCGGGCTCAGCACGAGAGTCAGCAGACAGCCCAACAGTCCCAGGGGAAACCAGAGGGCTGGGAGCCGCAGCAGGTGGATCAGGCTTTTGGACAGCGAGAGCGATAGCCTGGAGCTGGGTGTGAATCTCCTGCAACGCCTGCTCATGCCTGCCAATAGCCTGCCCTTGTATAGCAAGGGCGTTTCGCATGTCGTCGGTGTCTGGGTTAGCTGGGTCCATAATAGGCTGAAGTTGTTCTGTAACGCGTTGCCGCCGATCACGGCGGTGATGCGTTGGTTTAAACGTGGTGAACCCAAACGCTAACCAAAATAAAACGGCAAAAGACAGCCAACTGAAACCTCCGCTGATGCGGGAAAAACGAAAATAAAAACTCAAGGGTAACAACTGAAGGATGACACGGAGAAACTCGACGTGTACAGGTCAGGTAAGTAAACCAACAAAACACGCGGAACGAAATACAACGCGTCTAATAAGGGAAAAAACAGGAAAACGAAAATCACACGGAGAAACCTCAACGTGTCAGAAGGAGAGGAGAAAATACACAAAACAAAAGATGAAGCTTTGGTACAAGACCTGCGGCTTCTTACCAGGTTACCTGTCAGACTGTCAACCAGAACACTGGAGGACAACCGACGAAGAACAGAGGGAGAAGAGAGAAAAAAAAAAAACAAAACAAACCTGAGAACACTCAGGGGGGAAACGAGAGAAAGAGAGCAACGAGAGTGTAGTACAAAGGTAAGAGAAAATTGGGCTTAGGCTGTAAGAGTACGTGACTACAGACAACTTCAGCAATGCGTTGCTGAAGTCGCCTGCTTTAAATAGGCAGCCGAACAGGTGTAACCTATCGGGCTCGATTACCCCTGGTACCAGCTTGCGGGCTCTGCCTAGTGGCGGCAGGAGGCACGTGCCTGGGTCCAACCCTGACACATCAGTTCATCTACTAACAGCATCAGCTCAACGTGGGACTGGACAGGACACTATCCAAAGGACTAAAGATGAGACTTGGAAGGATTTGCATACCTTGTAGACCCATTCGGATCAGAAATAAAGAATTCTAGATGTTGACTGCTTTATAAACCTTCTATGTAAACCTTCTCTGTCACTCTGACTTGCCTACCCTAGTTAACCCCTAGAGGGCGGTGTTTCTCAAATACTATTCTATTATTCTCGTTTCCTTTCATTGCCCTCTGGGTCACTTGTCTGTTTACTTTTCTGTCTTGAAACCCCTGTATGTGTATTTTCTTCTGGATTACCTCCTTCATACCTTCACCCTGTTTTCTGGTTTTTATATCGTGTGTGATCATGTTTTATTATAAAACTGGACATGGCTTCTGCAGCACCCTGCTGAGTTGTTACACCCAGTTACATGTACATGTGCAATTTAACTGGGTGTAACAACTGAGACTGGCAATCTAACCAAAACATTTTTTTCATTAACTCTTACATTTTCTAAGACTGTGGCAATTGGTACTTTTGTTCAAAGGCTTTGATACACACATGAAACTTCTAACGCAATTCAAATGACACATCCTCTTCTAGTTAATTAAACCCAATACTGTGTCGCACTCCAAGTGGGCTTCAACTGTGAAACAGCTGCGGTCTTCAGACGGCCAGTAGTCTGTCTGCCCCTGTAGCTCTTTATGGCCCACTCCTTCTACAACGAACCAGATGGACTTGGTGAACTTTGGAGGCCCAGCTGCCTATAATAGATACTGTTTGGGCTACATAATATACAGTACAGCTGCGTATCTGGAATATATCTGATTAGTCTGGACATCTTGTGCTGAGAACTGGAATTAGAATGGTTCTTGGTCAGTTCTTGGTATTTTGTACAGGCTAGCCAAAAGATATGATTGCAAGACAATTTCAGGTCTGATGCAGGATATTTTCAAGTGGTACCATCCATACAGAGGTGATACTACCTGACAAACACTCACAAATATGTCATTAACACTATTTCTTCACAGTAAAGAGAAATGTATTCAGACAGCACTTGCATGGTCAGTGATCAAGATGATCCAGAAAGTTTGGGAAGGTTCATAAAACTACGAGGAATTTATGAAGAGGGAATTACACTGCAAATTTTACAGGAATGACTTCATATGTGGTTTAAATGAAGGAGCCCACAGTGGTCGATATCTGTGATGGGCGAGGTAAGCGCAAAAAATATGGAAGCGATCACGCCAGTCTTAGGGAAAATGGAGGATTTGATGGGTAAAGTGCTCCAAGGTAAACCATGTGATGTAATTCAAATGAAGGATGCAATAAGCAGTCAACTGGTACAAAGACAAGATGTAAATAGACAGACAAACGACCCTCGGGTGGCGAACTCCCTAATGGGCCACGCCCACCTGAGTGACAAACATAACGTAATATCATGCTGTTACTGCTGACGGAGGTGGCTAGCAGGGGGTCTCTGTATCATGACAAAATCCAAGATGTCTACCACACAATGGTATATCATTTTAAAACCTGAATTGCAGGATATTACTCCATATGTAAGACACTGAAACACACAAAAAGAGCAGTGCACTGCATGGAGGACTCGCAAACTAATGTGAATGACTGTCCTTGTCCATGACCTTGAACACATGAGACATTTGAATGACTGAACCAGCGCTACACTTTGTGACAGTGATTGGTGAATCAGTCGTCCATGAGAGATGTGGCTGATGTCAATATGAAGTCCATGTGAAAAAGCCTGAGTGATTCACCATTATATAACTCAGCTTTTACAGAAAAAAAAACTAGTTATATACAGTGGAAAAGACTATCGTGTGAAATTCATGTGACTCTTGCAATAAATTATCAGTGGACAGTTATTGGAATGAACAGGAATGAGAACTAGATTACGAGTTTTGTTCATTGTAACAAAAGACAAGAATTCAAATGTTTAATTTGTCAAGCACCATGCGTATGAACAATTTGTCTTAGACTCCTACATAATGTTTTTGCTAAGATTGATAAAAAGTGAATTTTGTCATTAGTATTATAGTAGTTTAAAATAAACACCAGCAATAACAGTACACTAAACATAGATCAACATTATAAACAGACTACCTAATTATTAACAACACATGCCCTTGCCCATAACCCCCCACACTGTAGGAGACACTCATACACAAGTATTTTGCAAGAGTAACATCGGGGGAAACAGATCTCTGCTATTTCCTGTTCAAATAGTTAATTCAATATACTGTTTTATTGATCACAAACATTATTGCATTATTCAAGTGCAAGCCTGTGTTTTTATAATCTACATTATAATATTTAACAGCTTCTTTCTGCACAAATGTAGAGTCTTCATCCTCCAGAATTTAATCTGCCTTTGCTACCTCACAGATTTATCCACAAAAAAAAATGGTAATGATGTGAATGATTTCTTATTAATAATAATGCCATTTACTCACAGAGCAAACAGGTCTGCACCAATCCAGTGAATTTTTTTATCTGCACATTTGTCCTGTTTGTGCATGTAGTGGGATCACTCCAAAAGCTAAAACATTCATGCATTCTCTGCACAAAGGCAGATGGCATTGACTTTCCAGTCAGAGAAGAGAGTAACGGGACCTTTTGAGATTTTCAGACCCACACTTAATAGCCAAATGCATACCACAGAAGAAGGATCAGAGAGAGCTGTCTCATCAGCCTACACCTAGGACAACACTGCCATCATCTGGTTGCCATCATCATCTCTCTCTAAATAGACATTCACATCACTTACATAAAGTCAGAGGTGTGTGGTGTTTGTAATCAGGGGAAGAACACAGTTCAGCTTACAGTGCAGGCTATCATGTTTTCATATGAGGGGACTATTGCAAAATGTATTGCCTAATGTATTTCATAATCTGTTCAAACCTTAGATTACAAATTTTTTTAATCCTTTACAGGACAAGTGAGAATGAGATATGTGCTAGCTCACGCACTGGCACGAAAGTCAGGATGTGTGGTTTTGTCACACTCTCATTTCTCAAAAGATAATAAAATCAGAACTGCATTGGGCCAACTGATAATTTTGAGAAAAGTATATATTGAAACAAAATATTTCCATATACTCACTGACAACTTTCTTTGGAATACCTATAGGCCTACAGATGTGCATTCAGGCAATGTTTCAAAAACTGGACTAGGGCTGACTAAAACTGAAAAGAAGGCTATGATAATTCAAACAACAACAGTTAACAGAACAGAAAATCACAAAACATAGATAGATAGACTGCAGAACAGAAGACTGCAGGTTAAAGATAAAAATGTAAAAATGACGTACAGTTGGTCACACTTTACAGTGGTTACAAACACACAGTGGTTACAGTGGTTATTTCCAACATAGTAATGCACCATGTGCCAAAACACAAGTGACCTCAAACTGGTTCCATGACAATGAGTTCAGTGTACTGACCTCCTCGGTGTCCAGATCTCAGCACAGTAGAGCACCTTTGAGAAGTGGTAGAACAGGAGATTCAGACCATGAATGTGCAGCTGATAAATGTCTTGCAATCATGTCAAAATGGATCGAAACCTCAAAACAATGCTTACAACACCCTATGGAATCTAGACACAGTATAACCACATACTATGAAGGATAAGAGCTCTTGATAAGGATAAGACATGTTGATAGCATGATGTTTTTCCCCTGAACACTAGATGGCATAAACAATCCAAGCAATCACCAGAAAATGCTGAGGTCTGTTACAGTGTGTTTTACAGACGTCTGCATGGTCTACACACTGAAGACGATTCTTCAGAAAGATTTTACTTCACATACATTATTCATCATTCTTGCACTTTTCAGCGTTAAAAAAACATTTAACTCATCTTTTAAAATGGTCTTTTGTCCCCCACTAAATTTATACATTTGTTTTATGGGAAATATAATCATATAATTTTTCCGTGTGGGGTAACATTAGGAGCCCCTGCCCCTCGTCCTGCCTTTCTCCACGCAGTCCTGTCACACCTGCAGGACATCTGTCTCCTGGGGCTTAGCCCGCTCTGACAAACGGAATTCCCTCTTTCAGTTAGGAGATAATGGCCCCATCTGTTTGAACCCGCCGTGGCCCCCCTGCTTGGAGCGGAAGCCCACAGACTTGTGTGAGGCGCGTGTAATGTGCTTGTTTACTACTGGCCTGCTTTGGAAGCGGCTACAGGACACTGCCCTGCT
The DNA here is from genome assembly GCF_052324685.1 of Brachyhypopomus gauderio. Taxonomy (NCBI): domain Eukaryota; kingdom Metazoa; phylum Chordata; class Actinopteri; order Gymnotiformes; family Hypopomidae; genus Brachyhypopomus; species Brachyhypopomus gauderio. Next base: position 11,895,129 of record NC_135212.1, read on the forward strand.
CCTCCGACATGCTTCAGGGGTGCGTGGGGAGGACAGAGACACCATATCGGGGGTTTGACCCATGGAGCAGAGGGGGCCCCGGGACGCATTTCCAGCTGTTGTTATGGGCTAGGGCCTTAGTAACCACAGCAGCTGCGGAAGGCCGAGAAAGCAAAAGTGATTGCGCTCTTAAACAGTTGCTCCACGTTAGCCATGTCAATATTATCTTATTGACGGGCGCTTCTAAAGACTAACCACGGCAATAGTGAAAGGGGTAGTGGTTAGTGGGGCAGTCTGGGTTTAAAAGGATCCCCAGAAGCTCTGTATTTGAAACTGGTTTGTTCTATAAAACTGGAAGTTAAGCAGTTCCTCTAATAGCCTTCTGTATTGTGCGGTTCAACTAGGAACCATTTGAAGTGAAGTGAAACCGTAAATTTAATAGTAATTAATTGAAAGCCCATTTACTTAAATGGCCTTCTGAAACATAACGTTTGAGAATTAAAGTATTATATTGTTTTAATTGTTTTAAAGTAATATATAGATGCCGGTAAAAAAAAATAAATCACACCAAAGAAAATTTGCAGTTTAATACCAAATCCACTTATTTGTTTGTTTGCCTTTGTTTGCTTGTCTGTTTACAAACATGAGTTAGCTTGGCAGCAAAATATATATGAATGCAAAGATGTCAGATGATGGTATAACTGTTCTGTCTGTGGGTTGTATGCTGGAAGTGAGTGTTGCGTTCATGCCTTGTTGAGTCTGATACAGCCCTGCGTACCACCCTCCAAGTGTAAGTCCCCCGATGGCTCCCAAAGCTCCTTACTTTACAATTCAAATGATCCTGGTTACTGTGTCATGGAAGTGTGTGTGTAGCGGTGAGGGGTGTATGTGTGTGTGTGTGTGTGTGTGTGTGTGTGGGGGGGGGGGGTATGTGTTTGTATGAGGGTATATGTAGGCGTGAAAGTTTCCGTGTGTATGTGTTGAAGGAGGAATGTAAATTTGTAGGTTCAACAGGTCTAGGAGCCAAAAACAGGTCTGGAAACTAACGAACTTCCTGTTACAAATGAACCAGGAAAGACCCACTGAAATTACCTGGAACCCACTTGGAACACACACTGTCCCACTCTAAGCCAATTAATTTTATGTTTGCTAAAGCATAGTTTATTTTGTATAATTGAGTGTATAACAGTTTTATTCTTGAGTGTTTATAGCAACTATAATTGTATCATCCATTATGTGCAATCTATTCAGGTAGTGTGGGATTAAAAGCATTTCTGGAAAAGTGACAAAAAGTCCTGAATGAACAAATGAAATAAATGGATGGTGACTGGGAGAATATAAATGTGCTGCTGACAACTGAACACAAATACACACACACACACACACACACACACACACACACACACACACACACACACACACACACACACACACACACACACACACACACACACACACACACCGTTCTGTAAGGTGCATGCACCTGGTTTTCAGGAATAGATCAAGAATGGTAAGGTAATTGATGTTGATAAAGACTTTAACAAGGGGAGGAAGGTTTGTGAACAGCACCCACGGAGAATGAACGGTGAACACAGAACACAGGGAAAACACAGACATACAGACATTCTGTAACCTGTAGGACTGTAGAATAATCCCATGTGTTTCTAGATATTGCATTACTCCAATACATGTACTTCATTACTCAGATACATTTAATGTTCATAACATTACAAATTATCGTAGAAAATGCAGGAATAGCAATAAATACTATGAAATTGCTTATTTCTGCATTTCTGCATTATGTAAATTGTAATTATGCTTCTGCCTTCTTGTAAATTGTACTTTTTTTTACATTTATGTTGTAAGAGATATTGTCAGATTTAATTATATATATATATATATATATATATATATATATATATATATATATATATATATATATATATATATATTATAGAACTCCAGCCTCCATTCCTGGAAGGTTGTATACATTATATATATATAATATATAATATATAATGTATATATACATAATTTTATTATTAATTGATTCATTTATTTTTAGAATTTATCACTATTACATCAAATTACATGTCTAGACAAGGATTAGGCGGGATGAACTTAATATGCAATTATGCATAAAATTACTGTTGTTAATTAAGTAAATTACTCCATTATTATTTTTTAGTACTAGATCAACCTTTCAAAAATTCCACATTTGTGAACTGTGAACTGTGTTTCAGTTTGTGAACTGTGACCTTTTGCACAACCTTCATGCTGCTGAGGGAATAGCAACATTTTACTCGTGAAATGTTGGAGAAAAACCGCTCAAGCTTCTTTGTGTTCAGCACTAAAATGAACAGCTTCCCTAAAAATTCAGGCAGTGACACAATAATATCCTTCATTATTTGAGGATTTGGTGACCTGCAGTAACCTAAAGGTCTTTCAGCTTCCCCTTCAGGGCTTGGGTGAACCTCCCTCCAGGAATGGAGACAGGTCTTCTCAGGGATATCAAAGAGAGGAAGAGAGAAAGGGCTGTTTTATTAAAAAAGCCACCCACCAAAGACTGGATCACTTTACTGAATCATATAATCCCAATCGGCCTGCTTGCCACTCCGCCTGCCAGGGAACGAAACAGTAGCCACCTCACTAGTTCAATGGTTGCATGTGTGTGCACACGTGTGTGTGTGTGTGTGGGGGGGGGGGCATGCTGATACTGGCACTGACCCTCCAGTGGGACTTTAGGAATGCAGACCTCAAAACACCTCAAATGAGTGCAAATGGATCCAAATATAATCCAGAAATCATTTGAATCTTCCCCAAAAAGCAGCAAAATCTCAGCCCTGCTAAGTGGACATGTGTGTGCCTGTGGTTGGCTTTGCCTTGCCCCGCCCCTCGTGCATACATGCTTTCATCACCCCCTTTTTAATTTCACTGTGAAATCCCCAACAACCCCATCCAACCACTTATTGTTATTTTGAAAATCCACACAAACACACCCCTCCCCCATCCACTTGCCCCAAGCTCCCCCCTCCCCTCCTTCTATTGCTCATAAATCTTTTTAAACAGCCAGGCAGTACCAGGGGCCACCAACCGCCCCACCCCCTGGCCCCTCCCCCCTGGCTCCACCCCCCCTGTCAAAGCCAGTTCAAGCTTGTTAGCACTCTTAATGAATGGCCAGTCATTAGGAGGCAAGAGCGTGCAGTGATCACATCCACCAGTGTCATTCACCACAGCCATTTGTGGCGACATTACATTGTTCCCCAATGAAAAGACCAAATCTGGGTCCCGTTTCCCAAAAACATCATAGTGTTAAGACCGTCTTAAATGAGAGGGAATGTAACACACTATATCATTTAAAGCCTATATCATTTCATGATGCTTTGGGGAAACCCAGCCCTGATCAGTAACAGGAATAGCCGCTTCCCTGCGATGGTAAATGGCTTAGGTGTCAGATTTAATAAAAGTGAACCTCCAACTGTTTGACACCAGTCTTGATATTGGTCCATATGACACCAGTCTTGGTACTGGTCTGTTTGACACTAGCTGTGGTTTTGGTCTGGCAGTTTTGCTCTAAAAGCTTGGCCTGCTTGGGTTTTTGTTCTTCTGGTGTTTCAAGATGATGTGAGTTATTGTATTAAATCGCATTACAGGGTGGGTATGTCCATGGAAGGATGTGGCTTCTCTCTGTAGGTATTGGAGGCAGAATGTAAGTGATCGTCACACACCAGTAATATAATTCGAACAGGTTCCTGAAGTGACAGTTACTGCATGTTATCGCAGTACGTTACAGTGATAGTTTCAATTATAATCACACTATGCACTCAAAGGGTTTAAACTAAGATAGCTACAAAGATCTAGCACAAAGAAGTATTGTCTCACTGATTCTGGATTTTAGCATTTTTGAACAGAATGTACAGATTTGTTCATTCATCTTTTCTTCCAGAACATTTTCGGTTCACAGCGTGGCCAGTTCAGAACTGATGACATGAGAGATTGGTGTAAAACTGGAAGATGACATCAGTTGTGCTTGCTTAGTTCTGTCTGTCACCACAAAACACATGTCTTAAAAAAAAAACTAAAACATTTTGACCCTGCAATACGTTTTGTCCTTAGGACAGTAGTGTCCTCTTTCTTGTGTTTTTTGATGTGTTGTTCTTCTAACATCATGCCTTGTCTTAGTGAGCCCTGGGCAAATGGCTGCACGGGCGGTTTTGAACGCTCTTCACCTGTGCATATTGCATCTCTTAAGCCAAGCTGGCCAGAGCACGGTGTGAGGACGATGCCAGCGCCTCCATCTGCAGTTCTGTGTCATTTTGAGCCACAGCTCTGAATCACAGCAAGCAGAGGAAAGAGCACAAGCAATTACCCATGTCAGACCTCGCTCTCAGCTCCGCAGAAGACAGCCAGCCAGAGAGAGATAAAAGGAAAGCCAGAAACCACAGGCTCCATCTGGTTCCCTCTCATCCTCACCAGGCTGGGCAGGCTGAGGTAGGAGCTGTCTTCCCCAGGGCCGCCGGCAACCTCTGAACCTATGACCTGTGAACGCTACCCAACCACCGTAACATTGCCAGTCAACCGATATTAACAGACCCCGTTTAGATGCTGATGGCTTCCATTCACCATCAGCCATGTTAGCAAGTCTCTCATTCATTCGTCACTGTCTATTGTGTTTCCTCAAGTCGGAAAGAACATGTGTTTTGAATGGAGGAGCTTTGCATGATGTTTCACTGTTTGAACAAGGTGGATCGGTCTCATTGCACTCTCTCTCTCTCTCTCTCTCTCTCTCTCTCTCTCTCTCTATTTCTCTCTCTCTCTCTGTCTCTCTCTCTCTATTTCTCTCTGTCTCTCTCTATCTCTCTGTCTCTATCTGTCTCTTGCTCTCTCTCTGTCTCTATCTCTCTCTCTCTATTTCTCTCTGTCTCTCTCTATCTCTCTGTCTCTGTCTCTCTCTCTGTTCTTCCCTGAAGAAAGGCGCCACAGCAATGGGCCGCGGGTGACCTATGTAACCACGGTGGGGTTTCCGTGGTCACCTTCTCGCAGCCTTAAACGAACCCCAGCGTGCCTCTAGAAGAGCAGCCCTTCCATCGACCTCGCCACCACCAGCTCTCCTCTCCCCGCGTCTCCCCAGACGGCTCGTGGCTGATCTCCCCCTGGAGTCCTGCACATGTCCTCATGCTGCTGAGGAGGAAATTGTGCATGCGGTTAGTGTGTGAGGGGCATGTTTAGACATCAAGACCATGGGAAGCTTACTCTTAGTTTACATCTTACTCTTACTTTACACCTTTATTCTTAGTTTACATCTACAACTTTGATGCATCATATGTTGCTCTTGGTGTGCATTAGAGGTGGATCCTTTTTTGTTGTGTACGGGCTTGTTATCGGCTGCAATGAGAGCGTTTTGCTCTGACATTTCCAGTTTGACATTTCATAACATCAGGATTTGCGTATCTAACCATACATTTTCAGAGATGCAGAGGACAGGTAGAGCAGAGATGTACTTTGATAAAATAATGAAACTATTATTTTTCATTCAAAAAGAAATGTTATATTTTGGTTTGGCTAACCAAAAGTGCTGTACAACAGATTAAAAAAGTATACACAGTATCCATACACACACCCATATACATACATATATATACACATATACATACACATACATACACACACATATACACACATATACACATACATACATATATGTACATACCGTATATACATACATATATACATACACAACAGAAAACATTTATAACATTCAGAAGAAGCAGTGCCTTTGTACCTGATGTGTTATGGCTACTCATTTATTCAGTGATAAAGAACTTTCTCCTCTCCTTTCCTCTCCACTTTTCCCTTCTTCCTCTCTCCTCTCCTCTCTTATCCTCCTCTGTCCTCCTCCTCCTCCCTCTTGTTCCCCCCTCCCTCCTCACCTTCGGCAGTATGTCCCCCCAGTGATCCTCCCATTGTTTCATTCACCGACTAAATAGATTATTTGCATAGAGCACCCCGTCCATATCAAAGCCTAGACAGGGAGAAACTGTGGACTACTTCCAAACTCCCTGAAACAGGCCAAAACCGCATGGGAGAACAAACTCTCTTTTCCTCCCTCTCATGGTCTCTCTCTCTCCCTCTTCACTGCTCATTGTCATACAGCGAGAAGATATCGAGTGTGCTATGAGCATATGTTGTTGATCAAATGGATATCAGTGACTCACTTCGCTTTCGAAGTATCAAAATGCTGGTCCAATGTTTTGTGGTCTGCATTATTTGGAGAAGCTATTGGTTGCTACTTCATTATTTTTAAAGAAGTCTCACTGTTCGCCGTCTTGAGAGGACCTCTTTGATAAAGATTACAAATAAGGGATATACCGCAGAGAACGGCTCAAATTTTGTCACAATAGAGTAATTGTTTTCTATGCCGGGTTGTGTTTAGCCACACGCTGCTAGCAGTGCTAGCTGACAGGCTTTGCCGCTCCAACAGGGCTCACGCATTGCTATGCCAACACGGCACTAACGTTTAAAACTCCGGTCATGCTGTCCCTGCTTTTCGCTGCCAAAACAACAACTGAACTGCAAAGGAGGAAAAAAAAAAGACTTTCTCTCTCTCCTTTTCTCTGACCCATTCTCTCACCCTCTAGTTCTTTCTAAAAAATTTCTCTACTTTTTCTCGCTCCCATCCCTCCCTGCCCTTCCCCTCCTGGTTTATCTCGTTTTTTTTCTCCACCTCCATCCTGTGAGAGTATGAGAACTCTCCGCAAATGGTCCTCCCACGCGCGACATTCCAGGGGCGACAGAAAACCCACACACGCTGGTGGCGGTCTGTCGAGACGCACAAACAATGCCTGAAAGTGGGCTACCTAGCACGACGCAGAGCGCCCGAAGCCACGATGGTCTGGTCCAGCTCCCCGCTGCTCCAAGGTTCCTGTCTGTCACATTCCTCAAAGGCTTCTGCTCTGAAACCCTATTCTATATATATATATGATCATAATGGAGGAGAGACGATCATAGATCAGTACTCTTTTTCTTCCTATGAAAAGTACTGGTCTATCAAAGCAACGCTGTCTCATAGACGTTTTTGCTGATGTCTGTGATACTCTAGACACGCTTCCTGCCATCTCTTGTTTGGTCTGACTCCTCATAGCTACTCAGTTTGGCCCACTTCTGAAAAATTCAGACACATTCAACTCAAAATGACCCAAATGACTGTGTACAAATGAGAGAAATGAATGTCTGTGAATTGAATTAAAGTCCACACTGCAGTGGAGGTAGCCATTTTATTTGCACATAGCAGTCTCCATTCCTTACACAAAGGATGCCTTTCTCCTCTGTCTTGACTGCTCAGGCACAACCACTGTGTACCACCATCATACCTCCCCAGTAACCAACACTTACTTATACTACTCAATCAATGCAGTGTTGTTAAAGCTACGATATGTTATATATCAACCGGCAGTGGCACAGACAGCATGACGTATCTGACATCTCGAGCATGCACAATCATTGTCAGCAGTAAATAAATGTGTTCCCAAGAATTAATGTAGAGACAGAATGCAATGCATTTTGGGGTTTTCAGTATTCGTATATTTTAAATGATCATGCACATGTAATATATGGAAGTGTAGCATAAAAAAAAATGAACACCAAATCCTCTGATAGGAGAGAAAAGCTAAAGATGAAGAGATTCATAATAATGAGAGGAAAAAAACACAAGCATCTTATGAGAAATGACACAATTTATGCACCTTACAGCAGCAGTAAATTCCTCAAATTATGGATAATCCCATGACTGACCTCATGACCTGGTGGGATATTGGAAGCAGCATGTCCAATCATATCAGCTATTTCTGCCATACTTCTCATTCACTCAGAGGGCAGTGAGCAATGTTAATAACTCTCATCCATAATGTTTATTTTTTTATTTGCAAAAAGGTACGACATGTTGTATTGTTTGTAAATTGGGATTAAAATTTATTTTTTAACAAAACATAATTTAAAGTTTAAAATATGTATTATATTATCATAAAGTATTATTTTGAATTGCAACTATAGCTGGACATGGAATAAAATAATAATTTGAATGTTTAAATCAAACTGTTCAATAGTAAATGTCATGCTATTTAAATCCCCCCCAAAAAATTTTAAAATCCTGAAATATGCACAAAACTGTTCTGTTTTTAATATAAAACCTGAAGTGTCTAAACTGAAATCAGTCAAATATACGTATACCTAATTTCCATATGTGTATACCTACAAATGCCCTAAGCAGATGTGTTTGTTCTCTAGCAGGAAATGGATAGCTTGGTTTGTATGAGTACAGTTGCTAAACAGACCCAGCCCAGTACAGGAGTATCATGGAGCGTACTGGCCCAGTACAGAAGTGTCACGGAGCGTACTGGCCCAGTACAGAAGTATCGTGGAGCGTACTGGCCCAGTACAGAAGTATCGTGGAGCATACTGGCCCAGTACAGAAGTGTCACAGAGCGTACTGGCCCGGTACAGAATTGTCACGGAGCGTACTGGCCCAGTACAGAAGTGTCACGGAGCGTACTGGCCCAGTACAGTAGTGACACGGAGCATACTGGCCCAGTACAGAAGTATCGTGGAGCGTACTGGCCCAGTACAGTAGTGTCACGGAGCGTACTGGCCCAGTACAGAAGTATCGTGGAGCGTACTGGCCCAGTACAGTAGTGACACGGAGCGTACTGGCCCAGTACAGAAGTGTCACGGAGCGTACTGGCCCAGTACAGAAGTGTCACAGAGCGTACTGGCCCAGTACAGTAGTGTCACGGAGCGTACTGGGCCAGTACAGAAGTATCGTGGAGCGTACTGGCCCAGTACAGAAGTGTCACGGAGCATACTGGCCCAGTACAGAAGTGTCACAGAGCGTACTGGCCCAGTACAGTAGTGTCACGGAGCGTACTGGCCCAGTACAGAAGTATCGTGGAGCGTACTGGCCCAGTACAGAAGTGTCACGGAGCATACTGGCCCAGTACAGAAGTGTCACAGAGCGTACTGGCCCGGTACAGAATTGTCACGGAGCGTACTGGCCCAGTACAGAAGTGTCACGGAGCGTACTGGCCCAGTACAGTAGTGACACGGAGCATACTGGCCCAGTACAGAAGTATCGTGGAGCGTACTGGCCCAGTACAGTAGTGTCACGGAGCGTACTGGCCCAGTACAGTAGTGACACGGAGCGTACTGGCCCAGTACAGAAGTGTCACGGAGCGTACTGGCCCAGTACAGAAGTGTCACAGAGCGTACTGGCCCAGTACAGTAGTGTCACGGAGCGTACTGGCCCAGTACAGAAGTATCGTGGAGCGTACTGGCCCAGTACAGTAGTGTCACGGAGCGTACTGGCCCAGTACAGTAGTGACACGGAGCGTACTGGCCCAGTACAGAAGTGTCACGGAGCGTACTGGCCCAGTACAGAAGTGTCACAGAGCGTACTGGCCCAGTACAGTAGTGTCACGGAGCGTACTGGCTCAGTACAGAAGTATCGTGGAGCGTACTGGCCCAGTACAGAAGTGTCACGGAGCATACTGGCCCAGTACAGAAGTGTCACAGAGCGTACTGGCCCAGTACAGTAGTGTCACGGAGCGTACTGGCCCAGTACAGAAGTATCGTGGAGCGTACTGGCCCAGTACAGAAGTATCGTGGAGCGTACTGGCCCAGTACAGTAGTGACACGGAGCGTACTGGCCCAGTACAGAAGTGTCACGGAGCGTACTGGCCCAGTACAGTAGTGTCACGGAGTGTACTGGCCCAGTACAGAAGTGTCACGGAGCGTACTGGCCCAGTACAGTAGTGTCACGGAGCGTACTGGCCCAGTACAGAAGTGTCACGGAGCGTACTGCTCTAGTACAGAAGTGTCACGGAGCGTACTGGTCCAGTACAGAAGTGTTGTGGAGCATACTGGTTCAGTACAGAAGTGTCGTGGATAGTACTGGCCCAGTACAGTAGTGTCACGGAGCGTACTGGTCCAGTACAGAAGTGTCACGGAGCGTACTGGTCCAGTACAGTAGTGTCACGGAGCGTACTGGCCCAGTACAGAAGTTTCACGGAGCGTACTGGCCCAGTACAGAAGTGTCACGGAGCGTACTGGTCTAGTACAGAAGTGTCACGGAGCGTACTGGTCCAGTACAGAAGTGTTGTGGAGCATACTGGTTCAGTACAGAAGTGTCGTGGAGAGTACTGGCCCAGTACAGTAGTGTCACGGAGCGTATTGGTCCAGTACAGAAGTGTCATGGTGCGTACTGGTCCAGTACAGAAGTGTCGTGGAGCATACTGGCCCAGTACAGTAGTGTCACGGAGCGTACTGGTCCAGTACAGAAGTGTTGTGGAGCATACTGGTCCAGTACAGAAGTGTCGTGGCGTGTACTGGCCCAGTACAGTAGTGTCATGGAGCGTACCGGTCCAGTCTTATCCCTGTTCCTTCAGGCTTGTACAGGAAATAAGAGGAAGTCATTGTTGGTTCTGTCTGGACAGCTAGTTGCTTTGGCCAAAGTCTGCCAGTGGCTGCTGGTAAAACAGTGTTTGTTTAGTTAAATTGTTACTTCACTGCTAACAATATTAGCAGTGAAGTATTCTAAATGTCTTTGCCACTCTAATTTTCCCTATCTCCAAAATTAATCACAGAGCATCAAATTGAGTTGCATCATGCAAGTGTCTTTGTAGAACATGTCCAAGAGGTGAGAGCAGTTCAAACAAGTGATAACGACACTTTATGTCTAGTTCATTTCCCTTGCAAATCTGCTCCGAGTTCACATGCACGTACACACACACACACACACACACACACACACACACACACACACACACACACACACACACACACTGACTCCTTAGGCTCTGAATGAAAAAGCCAGCTAGGCTCATGATGAGTGTATTGCTCTGATAAATGTCCGTCTCTCGGACGATGAGGTTTGGTAGGGCAGTAATGGCAGCCCTGTTCCCCTTCACCCCAACTCTCCTTTCCCGGGTTCAACAAGTTTTTTTCTTATGCAATTCTCCCCTCCAATCACTCTGCATCTCTTTGAAGAATGTGGAGGCAGCAGATGGTGCACAAGGCGAAGAGAGCATGTGTACACATGGAACGCCCGCTCGGCTCTTTACGTCCATATGTTCCTATGTGAAAATACTAATACAACAGAGGAGATGCAACAGAGATTTTGTACCTCTGAGACTATTTACTTCCCTTTTGCCTGGGAGTATCTCTTTCTCCATCTCTCTGCCGTTTGCTCACTGCGTGTTTATGCGCGCGTCTGTGTGCATGAGTGTACACACGCCATGGATTATTGGGGGTGTGTTAACTCTGAGTAGGTCAGTGGGAACAGGTACATCACACCCATATGTTGCCCTGGTTTGACTATTTGTGCGTTATGCGCCAGTACCAGCGTTTTGGTCCAGGCCGTGGAGGTTCTGATGGGCAAGCGCTTCACTTCACTGCTATTGTTTGGCCATTAGGAGCTCCTGAAGGTTCTGTCACCAACTGTGGACGTGGAACAAGACTCAAGACCCTGAAGCGCTTGTTTCATCGACCTGCGTTCACGTCTGCTCCTTCTCAAGAGTTCCTCCTGAAACTCTTTGGCGAACAATGTGGGGAGAAGAAGAGTTTGAAGGAGAAACACACGTTCATTCTCCAGCCACCCACATCCCATCTGCTCATGAAATGCCTGTTTTATTATTATCGGTGCCGTTGTCACAGTTATGATTTTAAGTTTGTTTCTTGCCGTGGTCGTCGTTGTCATCGTTGTTGTTGTTTTTTTTCTGTTTGAGGAGAATTGCACTATGAAACGGTGGAGTGGGGAGAAATTCCACCCCGTGTGCATCTAATCGCCCGTTCTCAACCCTCTTAATGACTTGTCAGTTCTCCTGCTCTTCCATTTTCTGTCCAATTAATTCTTTTCTTGTGCTCCGGATAAAGACAGACAATAGGGCCCCTCCACCACATAATAAATCATTAAAATTCAGCGGCTCTGCTCTGTGGCACTTGGCTGTCTCTCTCCACCAGTCGGGTTCAGCTGATCGGTATGCATGCCAGGGCCCAGTTTGAAATTCTGCTCTACAGAAGGGGAGCACTGGAGTTTTCTCGCCTTTGCCCTATTTCAACTGTATGTCAACTTTAGGGCCAGCTGGGATGTGTTTTCATGAATATTCCCACATTTAAAAGATGAGTCATGAAACGCCATACCAACACATCAGTGTGTCCCATCAGTGTGACTCATTAATGTCTTTCCTTCTTCTCTCCAAAATTAGAGGTGCTCTTTCCTGTCACCCCGCAATGAAAAGTCTGCTGTAAAATAAAAGCTTATGAACAAAATGAAGACTTATGAACCAATAATTAATCAAACAATTAAAATAGAATATCAGGACATTTAATGCACTTTAATATTTATGGTTGAGGAGCTCTGTAGGTGTTTCTGTTGTGACTGCTTCACAAGACAAACTACACAAGTTCATCAAACGCAGGAATTGGTAATGAGTATGTCATGATCACACATTCTAGCAATACTATTAAGGTACTCCCTAACACCATAGATACATTACACATAGACTTATTTAAATGCACTGATAGATTTTTATATTGTTTGAATGTGTATGTATATACATGTATTTGTTTGTATAGGCTGTATTCCTACTTAATCAGGTCATCTGCCGGTTCTGGTAAGCGTGAAAGAGCAGAGACAGCTGTGCATAACGACAGTGAATAAAAATGTCGCTTGCAGCAGCTGTTTTAAAGGGGAAGGTGGTTATACTGCAGTTCATGCCAACTAACTTTCTATTTGCTAACAGAAAGGACATAGGACACACAACACAGCAACATAAAATGGCTTCACCTTTTAACAAAATCGAGAAAGCAGTGGTTCAGGAAGAAAAAAAAGTTTATTATTTTTCACAGATATGGCCAGCAATTAAGGTTAGCTTCTTGTAAGAATGCACGTGTTAACACAAAATAATAAAAAAAAACAGCCGGGTTATTTAAATGGCCCAACAGGGAAAGTGTAGAGAAAACAATGTTTGTTTCTCACAAATGAAAGCAATCAACATTTTAAAAACAATTATGATATGAATCTCAGTGGCACCAAATACAAAACCGGTAGGACACTTCTGAAGCAACAGGTTTAAAATGAACGGAAAAAAGGATTGCCTGAAATCCTTTTAATAAGATTGCGTATATAGTCTTGCGTATAGTTGCACGCAAGTCTGAGGCAATCTAAATCACACAAAGGCAGGGTGCAGTAATTTTCAAAAGGTATTTCTATATTGTTTGTCATCGTGTTGTTTATTCGGTTTATCTTCACTGAGTAGAATTCCGGGCATAATTTTTTTAAGTGCTACGTCAGCTCATTGGTGAGCAGCGCGGAAATGGCCAACCTGTTAGCGTCACGATGCACCCCATATTACCCCATATTACCCACCCCCCCTTCAAAAAAAATAACCCAGCTGACGCGTCACTCACTGTGTTTCGGTGTTATCTTACCACATTTCCTTTACCATAACATCATGACTAATTGCAATTCGATAAGCATGCAGACACCTGTTCTATCACGCAGAGTTACATTTTTCTGAATCTGTTGCTTTTTCTGAATAACATGGAATGAACATATGTGATTTTGTTTTCTTTCCAGGAATGCCCTGTAATAATACAAATGATGTGAAATCGGCACAAAATGCAATATTTGTCTGTAGCAGTCATCCCCACCAATTCACAACCCCCAAAAAGCTTTTTACACTATACAACTGAAACACAACAAAATGAGAGAACAATTAACATAAATACAAAGGGAATATCTCTAAGCAAAAAGAAAATATTTTTGATTAAAATTAAGACGTGAGTGACCAATCGGTAGTGAGATGTTTTACAGCTGACTCTGTAACTTGTAGCAACCGTTACTGCTTCATATTTTTGAAAATAATTGGTCCCAGTGCACATGTGTATTTGTGTCTCCATCTGTCTAGTAAAAGGATTTGGCTTGTTTCTCTACTCTCCTACACAACTCAGGGCATATACATAGTCACAAAAAAAAGAGAAGTAGAACCGTAGGAGAGCATGAACAGAGAGGAGAGAACCCAGGACAGGTGGCCCTCACAGAGGATCTCCACGTGCCATGTAGGCACCAATACATCATGTTCATGGAGGCGTGTGTGTGTGTGCGTGTGTGTGTGTGTTGGGGGGGGTATGATCAATTGTACAAAATCAGCAGGCACTTTTTCTTCTTCTCTTGTATGGGCAAATGTCCCCCGAATTTTCTCGACTACTGCTATTCCTTCATAACTGCGTCCGGAGCGTGGACAAAGTTTGCAAGGGGGGGGGAGCGTTCAAGGCCTTGACAGTGTGGTGTAAACCGGCGTGTCCCAGTTTGCCGTGGGGCTGTGAGAGGGAGGGATGGTCAGGCTGTTGAGGATGGGGCCTCCGTAAGCCCTGCGCGAGGAGTGGAAGTAAGGGTACTGGTAGAGGCTGGAGGTGTAGCCGGAGTAGGGGCTGTAGTAGTTGGGGCTCTGCAGGTCCGCATAGTCACACTGGGAGCCGGGAAAAGAGGCGGCGCAGCTCTGGGTGGCGTACGAGCCGTAGTCGGGGTGGGAGGGCGACCCGTGAGAGTGCTCGCTGTAGTGGCTGGGGCTCAGCTGTTCCGTTTTAATGTGAGGCCTATGTTGGCCCACATCGCCTCCGCCCGTGGGGGAGGCGGAGGCGCCCAAGGACGAGGTCGCGGCCCCTTTGCGGCTCCAGCCGGTGCCGGCGTGGCTGTAGGACACAGCGTAAGCGTTGGGGTTGGGCCCGTGTGCGGGCTCCGAGGGTGCGGAGGGGCCCGATGCACCCGGGTGCCCGTTCACTGGAAGATACTGGTCAAACTCGTGCACGTCAAAGGCCTCCATGTTGCCGATGACGTCCGTGCTGAGCTCAGAGATGTCCACGTTGCTGAAGTCGATGTTCTGTCTCCCCGTGTCCAGCAGGCGTCTTCCTTCGTGTTTCAGGTCTTGCTTCGGCCCGTGATGGAGGTCAGTTTTTGGGGTTGTTGGTGGTGTGGGTGGCCCATGTGGTTGTCCTAAAGCATAAAAAAAAATTATCAAATAAAGCATTTTCTGAAGTTACAAGGTCCACAGTAACAGATGTTAAATAAACTCACCAAAAGTTTAAATAGCGAAACAATGGTTGCCATTTCAACAACCATATTCAGTGAAATTCCACACAGGTGCCACTGGTGTTTCCTGTCTGTAGCTTTCACTCACCTGAATGGTCGGGGTGGTGATGGTCCGCTAATCCCAGGCTGCCCAGTCCTGGCTCAGCTTTGTACATCTGATGGCTCAGCTCTGCCCCGGAGTCGGAGTCACTCTGCCCCGGCTTCACACTCTTGCGACGTCTAGGCTGGTACTTGTAGTCGGGGTGATCTTTCTTGTGCTGCACCCTCAGTCTCTCTGCTTCCTCTACAAACGGTCTCTTTTCGTTCTCTGATAACAAGCTATGGTAGGAAGCAGGAAGTTGAAAAGCCATTATAAATCATATGTATAATGTTTGTTACATAATATATATCAGAGTCCATCACACGATGAACTGTGAAAAACCCATACATTCTTTATTAATAAGTAGCAATCTTAATCTTCCAGTTGTTCACCAAATAAAAATTACTAAGCTCTATATACATCATGCCAGACATCTACATCACTATTCCAGCTGGAAAGACACCGTTTAAAGTTGAATGAGAAGTAAAACTATCCATGAATGTCACATGGGAATCACATTACCGTAATAAAAATCAATGATGAGGAAATATTTGCACTTCATTCAAAGAAAACTCTTGACTGTTTTAAAGCTCGGACTTACCGCCACAGTTTGCCCAGAGTTTTGCTGAGTTCAGCGTTGTGCAGATGTGGATACTGATCCGCCAGCTTCCTCCGCGCCGCTTGAGCCCACACCATGAACGCGTTCATCGGCCGTTTGACGTGAGGCTTGGACTTGAGCGAGCCGTTTCCCCGAACCGGCATCGGTACCAGGGACCAGTCGTATCCCTTCAGTACCTGCGACACCGCATCTCTGATGCACGCCGGGAACCTGTCGTCGTCCTCGTCTAGTTTCTTGCACAGGGCAGAGTTCAGCGACCCATGCCCGTCCGAACCCGCCGGAGAGGACGGGGCGTCCGAGTCCGACTCGTCCTGAGACATGGAGCTGGACGTACCTGTCGGGCTGCAGGGCGGGTCAGTCGCACACCTGTCGCGCTCCTCCGTCATCCTGTCCTCTGGCCAGCTTCAGCAGGTAAAATCCGTCTCGTGTTTCACTTACTGAACTGCGCGTCAACAAACGTTATGCGGATATATCGCAGTCGTTACAAAAATGCGTTAACGCGCGCGGAAGGTTTTAGAATCCCGAGTGTGGATTTAGTCGACGCTGTTCTACGCAGTTGTGATCAGTTGTGATCTCGCAGTGAAACTTGGTGACAGTCGATCAAGACTTTCTATGAAGTTCGAGCGCGTCACGGCGCGCCTCGCTCCTGATTGGTGGACTGCCATCGAATACTGCGTTCTGATTGGCCAAGGACGTGATCTCAATCAAGTCATCTGATATACTGCTTTCAGTACTTCGGTATTAATTTACACTTAAGAGATGATCAGTTTTTTAATGATCGGTTCATTATTGTCCTGACATGTTAAAACTGATTTCAAAGTCTGAAAGCATTGTGTGTCAAAGAATTTACAAACAATTATAACCTATTTATTGGTTATTTGAACAATAAATAGATCAATTATACATTTACGATATATAAACGTTTACTCGCATTGAATTAGAAAAAAATCTATTATTATTATTATTATTATTATTATTATTATTATTATTATTATTATTATTATTACATATTCATATTAATGGTGCCCAATTATAATAAAGAATTAAGATTTTATGAAAACTGATTAAAAACCCCCTCTAACCCTACAAATAAAATAGGTCTACCCCGTGATGTTGAAAACACTCTTTTTCCACTGTCAGAAAACAAAATCCTACAAAGACGTGGTGATAAAGAAAGTGTGAGCTCGCGCTGCATGCACGTGCAGTATTACACCGCACATTCTGCCTATAGGCTGCAAACACTGCACATGTAAACGAACATCGTAAAGCGGGACTTTTGCATGCACAAACTGCGTCTAGCGTTATCACCTGTCACTTTCCCTCGCAACCTACAAAGTTATGGCGTGACTATTTGGTTATTTTCACTGATGTCTTCACTTTGTCTTAGACAATCGTTCGTTTCATAAAAACTTTCGACCTTATTATCAAAAGGTCTACGATTTCGTTTCAGTTTTTCCACTTAGAAACGCTACGTAAAATGTACCTGGAGGAAATCATTTTAATGCGCTAATTAAAACGGAGAAGAACGTATATTCTGGCAGAATATCCACGTACAAGAAATCAAATATATGTTCTATATGTAATTTTCCTTTATTTCTCTCAGTTATGGTATATAACGGTTTCATTTTAGGTTAAAGATCTTAATGTGGTGTCTCATATAAATTGTACATTTAGCCTTAACCACGACTAAGTACTCTGCAAATAGGATATGCGATTACATTTGAGGGTGTTTGTGACTGGTTTCTGTAGACAATTCAGATCTAATATCTAACAGTCTAACAGTTACTGCTACCACCACTACTATTACTACTACTACTACTACCATTACCACTACTACTACTACTACTACTACTACTACTACTACTACTACTATTACTACTACTACTACTACTACTACTACTACTACTACTACTACTACTACTAATAATAATAATAATAATAATAATAATAATAATAATAATAATAAATCATACTATAGATCAATTATAATAGCATACTGGAAATAAACTAGCAGACTGATGTCCATCTAACCTGAGTCTGCCTGAGCTCTACTTCTGTAGATGTGTTCTGCTGCTCCTCCAATATGGGCATCAATGATCTGTCCTGCATTATTCCATCGCACGTTTGACACGTGAGTCTGCAGTGTGGAAGTGAGTCTTCACAAGAGAAACAACCACTTGTTACACCTCAGGTGTGCATTTTTATGGAGATTTAATATTGACAGTTGAAAATCCATATCTATATTTTACTTTTTGTTTTAATGAAAAATAAAATGTAATCAACATTAGAGTTAGATGAGTTGGGCAGGTGTTCTGCTCACATAATAATTTGGGCATTTTGAAACTTTATGTAGCTAATTCACTTTTTGTAGTTCTTTCAGTTCAGATGCACAATGCAAAGCCTTCTGTTCTTACTTCAACCTGCCGACGTCCTTTCTGCAGTGCCAGTACTGTCCTAATTTGAATGTACACAAATGGAGCAGACTTATATTCACACATGGTGGATGCCATATAAAGAATCCTCCTGTTGTAGTAAAACAAAGACCTCTGTCAGCCTTTGATACGATAGCATACAAGGGAGCTCCAACGTCAAACGTCAGGCCTACCTAAAGGTCTCTTTGTTATTCCCGTCATTACAGGTTTCTCAGTTAAAAGGGAAGTTCATCTCTGACAGCAGACTGTTTTTTATCCATGACACACATTACACTTAAAAAAAAAAACCAGACCTTTAAGAGTAAATGCGAACCACAGCGTGTGCACCCATAAGAGAGAAAGACAGAGAAACGTGTAGATAAGCGAAGAGATTGAATCACAGCCTTTGTGAGTGTGTCTTTGTGTGCTTCTATTGCCAAGTTGATGTTTATCAGCAGGCTTTACCATGAAAAGACGAGGTATGTTCCACTTGGCAGGCATTTTAGTTTGGTGAATGCTTGCTGTAGGTGCCTGGGATATCAGAGCAGAAAGTGACGTCCGGATTTTATTCACATGGAGAAAGTGAGAGGAGATTGTTCTTGCTTTGTGGATTCTTCTTTAATGGTAACAGAGTGATGATATATAAGCTGTGTTGTGTGGCCCTTGAGGTAAGTAAGTCTTGCAGCTATTCATAATTTAGTTTGAAAGGGTGACATAGAACATTATAAATCAGACATAATTAGCTGATTCATAGATTTATAATTCTGTCAAATATTTCAATCATCCATTTGAAACAGGGGCTGTATTACATAGTTGATGTCTGCTTATTAGTTTGATGTCAAACAGGTACTCAAATGTCTTGTTCTTGGCAACACAAAGTGCAATTCATTCAGACTGTAGGTCACTGTAATAATTTTTCATTCAGGGCATTGATGTTTCATCTTGTTTGTGGATCACACAGAAGTGTTTAATGAAATCATATAAAATAAAAATTGCTCTAATGTATATTTTACCGTTAGCATAAATTAGTTACTACAGTAAAATATTTGAAAAGGCAAGAAGTTTTTATTATTTTAAAATTTGATTTAAAGGATTCCACTAACATGCATGGTCCATATCGATAATAAATGTTCAGCTGCTCTGAAGAATTTTGAATAGACAGGAGCATCTGTCAGAGGGAGTAGGACAACCAAACCTCTTACTCAGCAAAACATTGCAGAGAGGTTCAGTTTCAGCTCACAATTAATGCTAGAACGTATCTTTGCCCAAAATTCAGAGAGAGGCATAACATTGATTAGCAGCTGTTTTCACTTGTTGCCAAGCAGAGGGGCCGGTGGTTTGGGTCTGGTGTAAGGAGAGGGCAAAACGTAGGGAAAGAGCTGTGGTAAAATGAATCCAGAGTTTAACCTTCATGGCTCTGTGTTGTGGAGAGAGCTCTGTCTGTAAGCACTCCACACTCTGACATAGAAAGACAGAGGAGGGGAGAGAATAGAAGAGAGAGAGAGAGAGGGGGGGGGGGGGGTGAAGAAGGACTCACATGAACCCAGACTGGGAAGGAAGGTTTTAATTTCAGCTTTTCTGTTTTCTCAAAGGGAGGCCTTGGTTAGAGACACCCCCAGCACCACCAGCACTAGCTTGGATCTCACACACCAGGGTCAGATTTACCTCTATAGTCTCAAATATATTATATCCTATATTCAGTTACAGACTTACCAACTAAAACTCATCTACCCTACAATGTCCGTTTGAGTCTCTTTGTTTTGACCACTTCCTTTGTCATAGTGGAAAATCATGGGTGTCAATCAAGTAACAAATATTTTTCAGATGAGTAATTGCTCATATTTTCATACTAATTTCTGACACAAGTTAACCATAAGCCATGACTTGTGTATAGGTGACAGAAATGTTTACAGGTACAATCTTGCAATGACACTTAGCTTAATAAGTACTGTTGCTATTGCCAAGGAGCCCAATGACCACGGAGAGACCATGTCCCATCACATGGAGAGACCATGTCCCATCACATGGAGAGACCATGTCCCATCACATGGATGGACCATGTCCCATCACATGTATGGACCATGTCCCATCACATGGATGGACCATGCCCCATCACATGGAGAGACCATGTCCCATCACATGGGGAGACCATGTCCCATCACATGGAGAGACCATGCCCCATCACATGGAGAGACCATGTCCCATCACATGGAGGGACCATGTCCCATCACATGGAAGGACCATGTCCCATCACATGGAGAGACCATGTCTCATCACATGGAGGGACCATGTCCCATCACATGGAGACCATGTCCCATCACATGGAGACCATGTCCCATCACATGAAGAGACCATGTCCCGTCACATGAAGAGACCATGTCCCGTCACATGGAGGGACCATGTCCTGTCACATGGAGACCATGTCCCATCACATGGAGGGACCATGTCCCATCACATGGAGACCATGTCCCATCAAATTGAGAATGGAAAGATTCATTCTATAGGTCTCACTTTGATTCCTCCAACTTCTCCTAACAGTGCAGAAATATTTGCAAGTTCACCATGTTAAGAACTGTCCCAGTTAAGTACTGTCCCAATTTCTTCAGATGTCTTCTTTGGAAGGCATGTCCCAAAACCATGTCAAAGGATTTTCAAGTGTATCCACTGTAGGAGAGAATGAAACCTTTGGGTGACACCCACACCATGACTGCACATAACAGCCGCTCAATTTCCACATAAGACTTGCAGATCTTTTTGAGTAGTGCCTGCAGTATTTCAAATGACAATGGAAAGTTACAAATTTAATAAATTAATGTTGTGATCAGATGTGTTTGGAAACAAGTCAGATTTAGCTGAGACTGCACGAAAGGAACCATTTCTAACACTTCATCTTATTACCTCAACGCTCTTCTCCCTCATCTGCTTTGTGAACTTTGAGCTGGATGATGTGTGGGGGAGGGAAAGGAACAAGTGAAGGGAATGAGGAAGCCGTTCTGGGAGCGAGCCACGGTTCAGGCTGTGAACCCCTGAGCTCCATCTCTCCCCTGCCCACATCTTATTGCCCTCATCTTCACCCAGGCTGCTGTAGCCACGGCCAAACCACACAGTAAACAAGCTCTTACGGCTACTGTGCCACAACACAGCTCTTTGAAACTGTGACCAAATTACAAGTCTCTCTGCCCCCCCACCCCCCCAAACTCACTCATTCTTTCATTCTCTCAATGTCTGTCTCTTCTTTTACAGTTTACCACACGGTCTTCATGATTAGGTGTTAAAAAAGATAAAATTGTATCATGTAATCTCTCAATACTTTCATGTACATAAGAAAGTCAAAAAAGTATGCACAGCCTATCCACCCCATTCCTTCCACTCAAAAGGACAGTCGTTATCTTGTAGGCCTGTACCCTTGTGGCCATTTACCCTTCTAGCTTTTTACCCTTCTAGCCCTTTAACCTTCTAGGCCTGTACCCTTCTAGCACTGTACCCTTGTAGCCATTTACCCTTCTAGCCCTTTACCCTTCTAGGCCTGTACCCTTGTAGATGTGTTTTGCAGGTTGTGGGGTCTGCTGTGAGTAACTGGCCCATGGACCTGCACATGTTCACGTAGACTTGCCATTTGACATTTGCTGGTTCTAATCATGCCCCACCTCCAAGCAGCTGCTGCAAGTTAGGCCCGCCCAATGACCCTTGACCCCCACCTCTCCTAAATTAATCTATAAAAATATCTTAATGAGGGGTTTACTGGGCCAAGTGGAGTTTTTATTTAAACCTATTAGTAGACCCTGAGAGAATCTTGAGAGGTGTGCACCAGGAGGATATTACACACTGAAGGAAACGATTAGTACAGACATCTAAGTATAAACGGGTCTGCAGTCTTTTCAGTGACTTCAGGAAGATATTTCAATTACTTCCAGATTCTGTCATGTTTTTTCATTCTCTCAGACACACTGCTGTCTTGTTAGTCAAAACTAATGCTACTGGGACACTTTGGACTTGATTATTGCAGATCTTGTCCAGTGCACAACTGCAAAGCAGTTTCATTGGTTAGAGGTACCTGATGGAGTTAGCAGCCCACATCTATACCTGTAGGCATGAAATTGAGTCTTTGTCCCCATCCATAGATGAATGATGTGTGTAGTGCTTTGGCTGGCAGTGACTGTGTTCTTATTTTACTCAAGATGATGGACACTTATCATATTGATCCAATATGCTGGATCTTGAGATTGAGATGAAACTCTTGCATTGTGAGGAGTTTCTTTGTCTTGATGTCAGGACTTCTATACAGGGGGTCCTCGACTTATGATGTTGATCCGTTCCTACATCGCGTCGTAAACCGATTTTCAGTGTAAGTCGGAACATACCTATATACTATATGTAAATAACATACTGTAAGCACTTATCCTATCCTAACACCTATCATATTTAATGGGGGTATATACAGCGACAGGGGTGACGCCGTCCTCCTCTGTCCTGAGCCGCGTAGCCGTGTATTCTTTTGCCGCGCACACCAAACACAAAGTTTGCGTTATGACGTTATGATGTTACGACGTTATGACGTTATGACGTTACAACGTTTACGAAGCAAAACCACTTAAGTCGAAACAAGGCTTTATGCAGTAAATGGGAGATGTGTCATAACCATGAAACTCGGGACTGATGTAACCTGAGGACCCCCTGTATTCCCCTTTGGCCATATATATACACTACTATATTGCCAAAAGTTTTTGCTCACCCATCCAAATTATCGGAATCAGGTGTTCCAATCACTTCCATGGCCACAGGTGTATAAAATTATGGTGTGGGGTTGTTTTTCAGGAGCTGGGCTTGGCCCCTTAGTTCCAGTAAAAGGAACTCTGAATGCTTCAGCATACCAAGACATTTTGGACAATTCCATGTTCCCAACTTTTTGGTAACAGTTTGGAGCTGGCCCCTTCCTCTTCCAACACGACTGTTCACCAGTGCACAAAGCAAGGTCCTTAAAGGCATGGATGGCAGAGTCTGGTGTGGATGAACTTGACTGGCCTGCACAGAGTCCTGACCTCAACCTGATAGAACACCTTTGGGATTAATTAGAGCGGAGACTGAGAGCCAGGCCTTCTCATCCAACATCAGTATGTGAGCTCACAAATGCACTTCTGGAAGAATGGTCAAAAATCCTCATAAACACACTCCTAAACCTTGTGGACAGCCTTCCCAGAAGAGCTGAAGTTGTTCTAGCTGCAAAGGGTGGACCAATGTCATATTGAATCTGGATTAGGAATGGGATGTCACTTAAGCTCATATGTGAGTCAAGGAAGGTGA
>NC_135212.1:11923656-11936156 GCF_052324685.1 Brachyhypopomus gauderio
AGGCACCACTGTGATGGACCCCTTATGGTGGTGTTACACCACAAAGACCAAGCCCAGGGGGAAAGGGTCCAATGCCTCGTAACGTTCTGGGTCTTGAAATGATATCTATTACCATATCTGCTTAATTTGCAAAATCCTGGTTTGCATATTGCTGCGTGATGCAAAGTTTGAATATTTGACCTCTGCATGTGGAATTACCGCTGTGTTCAGCCACACATTAACTGGGTGGTTTGTATATGTCATATATGTCATTGTATGTTTGCCCTCATCATGGTGAACCTCAGGTAGCTTGATGTAAATATTGCTACAAATACAAACATGTCCCTGTAGCCCTGACAGACAGCTCATTAAAAAAGTGTAATCTACACAAATGACCACACATAATCCAAAAAAGAGCTATAGCTGTGTTTCTTTCTTTCACTCATCATACTCTCTCTCTCTCTCTCTTTCTCCCTGTCTCCCGTTCCTCATCGTCCTCTGTCACAGTTGTATGTGCCCCAGGGAGATCACAAAGAGGTGCTTTGTGAGAGGATGCAGCTGCCCAAATCCGACTAGATCCAGCTGAAGAGAGAAAGGAGCAGGTGGGTCAACGCGCCGCTCCTCCGTTCCCAGAATATCAGGCTGCAGCAGCGTCCCTCAACACGCTCACTAACGCTCACTAACGCACACTCACGCACACTCACGCACACTCACGCACACTCACACACTCACGCACACTCACACAGACTCACGCACACTCACACACACTCACACAGACTCACGCACACTCACGCACACTCACACACTCACGCACACTCACACACACTCACGCTCACTAACGCACTCTCACGCACACTCACGCATACTCACACTCACTAACGCACACTCACGCACACTCACGCCCACTCACGCACACTCACGCTCACTAACGCACACTCACGCTCACTAACGCACACTAATGCTCACTAACGCACACACACACGCACGCACACTCACGCACACTCACGCTCACTAACGCACACTCACGCTCAGTAACACACACTCATGCTCACTAACGCACACTCACGCTCACTAACACACACTCATGCACACTCACACACTCACGCTCAGTAACACACACTCATGCTCACTCACGCTCACTAACGCACACTCACACACACTCACACACACACACGCACACTCACACACACTCACGCACACTCATGCACACATTCACGCAAATGCATGCACACACGCACACACACGCATGCACACACTCACACACACTCACACACACTCGCACACACTCACACACACTCACGCACATTCACACACACTCGCACACACTCACACACACACTCACGCACACTCACACACACACACACACTCACACACACTCACACACACTCACGCACACTCACACACACTCACGCACACGCATGCACACACTCACGCACACTCACACACACTCACGCACACACACACGCACACTCACACACACTCACGCACACGCATGCACACATTCACGCACATGCATGCATGCACTAACGCACACTCACATACACTCACACATACTCACACACACTCACGCACACTCACGCTCACTAACGCACACTCACGCACACTCACACACACTCACGCTCACTAACACACACACTCACGCACACTCACACACACTCACGCACACTCACCCACACTCACGCACATGCATGCACACATTCACGCACACGCATGCACACACTCAGGCACACATATGCACATGCATGCACACACCCACGCACACTCATGCACACATGTGCAAGACCACTCGTACACATCTTTTTTTATTGTGGGATTAAACAAAGTAAATATTAGACAGTAGACATTCATTCTCTCTCTCTCTCTCTCGCTCTCTCTCGCTCTCTCCCAAATTAGAGGTGCACAGAGAACATTGAAAATACAGCCAATACCTGCA
This sequence comes from Brachyhypopomus gauderio, assembly GCF_052324685.1. Taxonomy (NCBI): domain Eukaryota; kingdom Metazoa; phylum Chordata; class Actinopteri; order Gymnotiformes; family Hypopomidae; genus Brachyhypopomus; species Brachyhypopomus gauderio. The sequence continues at coordinate 11,925,569 of NC_135212.1, forward strand.
GAGCAAATGGAAAAGACAGACACACAGCAGGACCTGAGTGGATTTCCTCTGGGTGTGTGTTATGGTGCAAATAACTATGGCAAATACCTCTGGTGTTCAACCACCTACAACTGCTTGTGTGTGCTGACCATAACCGTAAGGTTTGTAGAGCATTTTTCTACAGAGGAAAACCAATGGACCAAAGACTCTGGCATGACTCTGCTCCTGAGACACATCCATCCTAAACACCGTCTGCAAATACCTTGGGGATATTTCTGATTTGTATTTATTTGGCATGAAGGCCACATTTCAGCTGAGCATCAAGAGGTAATAAGACATGTGTGTGGAGAGAGCTGGTGAGAGAGATGTTATCACGTCTATGGGGTGAAGATGTTAACAGCTCACAGAGCTGCCAAAGCACCGGATTTCTGTAGGGCAGTGGAGACTTTGGTAAGACGACCCCCATCCGGCTTTGGGAGAAGAACAGAATGAAAGAGAATCCAGGAATAAAGTGTGGAAGTTTCTTGTTCCTGCTTTTCATAGAACACTCCCTCTCTTTCTTACTCTCCCTTACTCCCTCTCCCTCTCTGGGTGTAAAATATCAGAACAGAAATTTGACATCGATTGTAATCACAAGGATTCAGCTTTGCCATGTGACTTTAATGCATGCGTTGATTCACAGTGTAGCACATGAAGGAGGGCGGAGGGAAAGGGGTCAAAACACAGCGATGGAATAGCACCACACCAGCAGTTGTTCCCATTAGCACAGATCCACCAATCAGCAGCCTCCCTGTCATCTGCAAAGCATCTGCTCTCCAACCTTAACATGGCACCAAGAACGATAAATAACAAGATTGAAGTTTTTTTTCTTCCAGCCGTTTGTCATGTTACATAACCCCCCCCCCCCCCCCCCCCCCTTTGATAATTATGAAAGTTGATCAAAATGAGCATAGAAGAGGCAGAACCCGTTGTCGTACTCACAGTCTAGGGGCATTTCAACCATTTACCAGCACCATCCAGAAGCAGGATGTTCTACAGTAGTCGCAGTGTATTCCTGGGACTCCTCCACCCACCCGTTCAAACCCTTTTCTCTTTGCCCGGGTGCTTTAAGTGGTTGCCGTGGTCTCTGATGAGAACAGGGCTCTCTGTCCTCAGCCGCGCCTGCTCACATTATGGCTGACCGGCGTGCCCGACCCCGTATGCCCCCGAGGGCCCCGGCCTGAAAGGCTCCAGTGTCTTCTGCACACTTAGTATTCCTGCGAGCCACATCCTTATCACTCGCACTAATACATGCACCCTCAGTCCATTCAGGGCCCCGCTAATGAAGACAACCTCTACAAAGGCCAACGATCACAGAACTTTTTAACATTCGCCCTTGTGCTTTTCCCTTGTACTTTTTTATCTGCCTATCATCTTCCGTCGAAGAGACATCTTTGCACTGCTGAGATATGAGGCACTACTGGCTTAAATGCCTTCGTAAAAGTCATTGTTGAGTTGTAAAGTTCATGCCGGAGGAGGTTTCTTCATTTCGGAACAAAACCAACAGTATTTGTGGTGGCATTAATGGGCCGTGGCTGTTTTAAAGGGTTAGAACAAAGTGTCGTATTAGAAATAGCGTTAGTAGAGTTGTTTTGTAGGTCTGTTGTTGATTATTGGAATATGTCATTTGTTTGTCAGACCTGTTATAGGCAAGCGAGTCAGTGTATGAGAAGAAGGGGACATTTTTCATCTGACTATCTGCCCAATGTGATGGCATGCATAACTCGGTCTACTTCTGAGCTTTTGACCACTGCATAATCTTTCTTACTGTCTGTCTTCCTCCATTTCAATCTACTCTCTCTCTCTCTCTCTCTCTCTCTCTCTCTCTCTCTCTCTCCCATCTGCTAATTTGGAGTGCTTCATGTTCACAGATTTGATTAGCCTGTTAGTGGCACAAAGTACAACATCTTTCCAAGAATTGTTGGAAGTTTGGTGTCATCCAGCACTTGTGACTTGGCTATGACTTTGTGTTGATAATGATTAAAAAAAAAATCAAATTCTCTACCCAACCATCTGGATTCCAATTTCTTCACTTTTTTATGATAGCAAATCTGATAAATGATCTATAGACTGTATTCACTAGTGGTTTCAACATATGTGCTGATCGTTATGGGAGTAAATATATTTGTGTATGTTAATTCCGTTAAACATTTACCCTTGGATTGAGATTACAATTATGAGCGTACCCCTGGCACCAGTCCAGTCTCTGATTTTTGCCCTGACCTGTGCGGTTTCTGCAGGCCTCTGTCACGACCACGCGGTGTATTTCTAAAGATCGCTGCTCAGGATGTTGAGGCTGGTTAAGGAGGTGAGAAAACTTGCTGGAGCGGCTTTAGGTTTCGGCGCCCAGCCACCGGAGAGGAGCAGCAAGTGGGAGGCGGTATTAGTGGCCAGATTGGTTGTAAAAGAAAGGGTGTCATTACCACCTAGTCACTGTCGTTTTGTGTGTCTGTGCGTGAGGCAGAGAAAGGCTGAGTTTTAAACCCAATAAAAAGGCAAGTTAACACTGCTTTATAGTTTAGTGAGTTTTATTAATTTACCTGTTAGTCACACAATTTCTGCTCTTATCTTACATTGGTAATACTTTCAGCCTCTGTCAAAACAAGTCCATCCCAGTTTTCCCAGGGTTCTTTGAAGTTAAAAGCAACATAATCAAGGCAGCATAATATGTTTGCAATTCTGTACTAGAGCTGTACTAGAGTGTATCTTTGGAGTGGTAAGCTTTTTCTATCAGCGAATATAATCAAAACCGATAAAAATCACTGACAAAGTGAAACATATATGAAACACATCAATAAAATGTGAGAGATTAGTTATTAGACACCGGCCTCTGTGTTCTCTTGCTGCACCATTGAAAACCATCCAACCATGATTAAAACATGGTAGTTCCCTCTTATGGGGTCACAAAATCCTCTAGTTTTCCAAATAACAATATCTTTTAAAAAGGTTTCAAGGTTTTCCTATATGTACCATAAAGATTTCTGCTACAACAGTGACAACACGAAGGCCTCAAAACGGCTTGAACTGAAGTCTTGTTTTTATAACCGTATTTTGTGTGCATGTGTGTTTGTATGCACATCTTCCTCTTTTTAGAAAAGTACTGCTTGGAGTTTAGAATGAAAGGGAAGTTCTATGGATCATATGTTCCAACTGTCAGCCAGACTAACTTCATTTCCCTAGTCCTTAGCATGGTGGAATGGTGCAAGAGATGATAATAATCATAGCCAAGCTCAGTGCTTTGCATGGACAAAGTCTCGTCTCCTAGACACTCAGCGACAGCCCGATAAGCTGAGGTGCAAACATTCCTGATTTGCTTATTCAAAGCCCTTTTCCCCGTTTTCCCCAGCGGTCCGTGTTTCTGCTCCCTGAGACAACCAGGATGTTTTGGATGCAAAGTAACATGCAAAAAAAGAGGGATTTGCATGCACCCTCTGACTGTTCTCTGCTCACCTATTAGTCATGGACTGTGGCTTCACTATTACCATCTGGACGTTACGCTCTGGGCACTTCTCGTATTAGATCTCGTATTAGATCTCGTATTAGATCTCGTATTAGATCACAGTGTGTGTGGTCTATCATGGAGGGACGACATCATGAGGGCGAACATGTGTTTTCTGCTCCCTGTTCTGGGAGCATGTTCAGCTATTAAGCTGCATCATCACTGCCTTTTCCAGCCCCGCCCACAGTTCACCTTCGGGCTCCTGTCTGGCCTCCGTCAGGTGTTTATATGCACCATACGGTCTGCTGCACCCTCACCTTGGTCACATCTGAACTGCCAGAAGCTGTCTGCTAGTATTTCTCATTTTCCGGCGTCTTAAATAATTACTACAAAAGCACGCCTTCATTTAACATGGCACATTTGTCCAGATTAAATAATATGATTAACATGCAAATCCAAAACCAGCCAGTCTCCGCGCCTGGAGACTCGACCGGTCTCCTGCTCGAGCTGAGCTGAACGTGGTTTTTCCGTTAGTGCTGGTGCAGAAAGCCATGTGGTTTCCTCAGCTCAGGTGCTGGGTGTTTCATTTTCCTTAAGCGCTTACAACTGCAATAACCAAAATTGATTCCCCGAGACCAGAACTAATTAAAAATTAAATAACTAAAATGTAGGTCAAAAACTATATAAAGTTGAATTAACGGATTCCAGATATTTTATGCTATCATTTTAGAATATTTATTTAATAGATTTTTTTTCTTATTATTTGAGGGTTTTTTATTCTCTTTTGTTGCTTTTTGTTAAAGGCAAGCAGCCTGTAATTTATGTTGGCTATGAGCTCCCTGCTGCCATCGGTTAGTGCTTAGACCAACCATGGGAAATGTCTCAAATTACAGTGTCAATACCAATGTTTAAAAGCGTAATTTAGGCTGGAGTTAACATAAAGCTAGCTAGGTGTCTGAACAGGGCAGAGTGGGTGGGGGGAAGAAGCAGTAGACGTTGGCCCAGTGCCTGTGCACTCAGCCTGGCTACGTGCGAGGCCGTTTGGTGCAGCATCCAGCACCATGCACCTGTCCCGAAGGAAGGCCTGGCTAATCGCTCTAATCCCGACACAGGCTTGCCATGAGCCCCATGACGTGGCGAGGGGGAGAGCAGCTTGAACGTGGGGTGACGGGAGAGGAAGAGGAGTGGAGACAGGGGGAGCATGCTGCAGTTTCTCCATGTTGTTTTACTAAAGTCTTTGGACGTTTAATACCCCCACGCCCCTGTCCCTGGTTTCGTTTATTTCCTTTGAGAATTTTTCATTAGCTCAAATCTGAAGGTCTAATTTCCTCCTGTTGCATCATGCTGCCGATCCCTAAAGCCCCTCCCTTTTTTACTGACTCATCGTTTTAGGCATGACCTCATTATCAAAGGCCCATCCTGATATTAGCACAACTCCACAATTCACAGTGGACCCCTAAGAACTTGAGTCATTCCTTGGGAAAGAACATAGGATGTCTACTGAGAGCTCTCAGAACATGTTCGCATTCTGTTGACGAAGGGTGAGGTTCTCCTTCACTGGCGTGGAGCTCGGACCACACAGTGTGAGAAGATCTGGCCAGTAGACACACCTAGGTTGGTGTGTGCGGTTAGGATGATGACACCTAGATTTTCCCATCACAAGTTTCTAACTCCAAAACACTGAATATAAATTAGACACGGTTCTTTCCATATTTTAATCCCATCCCAATGGTTCATCCAAGGAATGAATGGGAAGTTTGGGGCTGCCAGGTTTGGTTTGTTAACTAGTGAAGACTAGCCTTCATTCACTCTCACCACACTTTAACATTGTGTAAATCAACAATGCTTCAAAGGCTGAAAAGCTAGCACTGGCTTTATTTGAATACTGCTGTTTTTGAGTCATTCTTGGCATGGCACAAGAGAGTGGCAGGGGCAAATAACCTGTTGCAGTATTCTGCAATCACTTAATGGCTGTTTCTGGCCTCGTGGGAGATTTGTCTGGGGTTTGTCTGGGGTTCACTACTGTTGTCAAGCTTGTTGCTGAGTCCTCTAACTGAAGGAAACAGTTGCAATAAAACATGAAAGGAAACGCCAGAGAATGGACTTCAGATGGGGAACTCTGCCTCTGTCCTCCGTCTCAACACTTCCGTCATGTCATTTGGTTTAAACCTAAATTAAAATCAGTGAATTCAAGGAAACATTTATACTTTTCCGTCTGATGAAACTAATCAAAGGCTATCGTTTTGGAAGAAAATATTTTTTATAATACTGATGTAAATCATATTTTGTCAGACTCATCCATGTGGTATGTGTGTCTTCGTAGACTTGTTTGTTTCTGTTTGACCACTGCAACATTCCTGGAGAAGTCAGGCCCGGGATCACATGCTTTAACTAGTCCCCAGGGCCATATCTTCAGTTTGGGTTTCATTTATGTCTCCAAATGGCCTACAGAGAGCTCCCCGAAACCCTTAGTCTATGTTGTAATGCCTAATTGTGTTTTGCAGCATCTTAAGGTAAACCAAAATGCCAATGCTGTAATGGGACTGGAGACACAGGTCAGTGCTAGTCTTTTTTCAATGGACAACAAGATCACAGCTCAAATTAAGTCCCCATGACTCAGTGTGATTGCAATTATAGTTGTGGCTGTGAACTCACACTTTTACACGTCTTCACATCTTTGTCTTGTTAAATTCCTGGAGGTATTAAGGCTTTTTTCTCAAGTGTTATGGTACATGTTTTAATTGGGAATATAATTGTGGCTCCTTACACATTTGAACATCTAACAGGCTGGACCACTGACATGTATAGCAATTAATGATCTGTTTTTTTTCCATTATCCATTCCAAGATTTTTGTGGTTATTAAGAAGACCAGCAACTTTGTAAACTGTAAAATGCAGAGAATGTGGCTATTAATGCTAGATGTTAACACAATGTCAATGTACATCAAGGAACTTCTGGAAGTACATAGTACAGAAATGTTTCCAGCCATTATGTTTCACGCGAAAGTGCATCATTCTACCTCATTCTGTCTCCCTCATATTTTTATCAGTGTGTGAAGTTTGAAGTAGACTTTGCTTCCAAACTGTCTTTTTTGTTTTGTCTACAGACCGGGCAGAGTTGTGCAGTGGTTTGTAATCGAATCTCAGTGCCGCCCTCTCCAAGCCAGAAGAGGTGGTGGTTTCTTGAGTTTTCTCTGCAGCTCCTGGGCCTTTGACTGGGGACCTGTGGTCTTGGCCCAAGATTTGCTTTTTATTCCCTGATGGCTCTGTTGGTTTCTACCTGCTTAACACAGAACAATAGACAACAGAGCTGTACACTTGCTCTATTTCAGACCTTTGAAACCACAGTTCCTATGTTTTACCAGCAAACGGGGATATTGAAGGGCTATAACTGTTCTCAAAAGGACTAAAAAAAGGTTTTTATTCTGATTCCTCAGTGGAATCTCCAGGAAAGGAACCTCCATCCTGCAGACCGAACCAATGCTTTTAATGTTAATGGTGCTCCACCAGAGCAGGTGAAGCCGCCTTAATGAACCTGCAGAAATATTCAAGACGAAATGGAAAATGTCACCCATTACATATTCCCAAGAAAGAAAGTAAAGCAGCGCACCAAAAGCAAACCGAAGGTCCTCATTATCTCACACAAATTAGCAGAACCCCTGTTTTTATGTAACTGAAGGTAATCTGTGCTGATCATTACTTATTAGATGCTGCTGAGGATGAGACCGCCTCGTCAAACACCTCTTCCCTTAACGAAACAAAAGGTTGGTGAGGAGGGCAAACCAAGTTTCCAACATCTCAGGCCTTGCTGAGGTCCACGTCGCCTGGGTGGAGATGTTGCTCTTGCTACTGTGCCCTGGCTCCTTGGTAAAACACTTTCCCTCTGTCCTGATTAGCCACACCTCCACCTCTCCCTTATAATTACCCCTCCCCTTTCCCGGCAGTCTTTCTAGAGCATGTAACCTGTGTTTTATTGAATGCCGTTCGGATAGCTAATTACTTCCTGAGGGAACCGACTCTCAAGGCCGGCCTTCTCCTGTGTGACTGACTAACGGGTTACATTATGTACCCGGACAAGCCTCCTGCCTTTTAGATGCTTTATTTATAGCAGATTGGCATGAATCTAAAAGGGTTGCAGCTTGAGTCCATTTCTCAACTCTCCAATATAAGTGGAGCACTATGGCTTTTTTGAAATGTGTAAATGGTCTTTATGTAACTGTTGATATTTCAGATTTCATTGCTTCTTATGGCAGTAGATCTTCTCAAAGCTCCTGTTTGCTGGTTGTAGTTTCCATAGTGTGGTGCCATAGCTGAAGAGTCTAATGCAGCACCTTTTTAAAAAACATTTTGTACATTTCTAGCTACATTTAAATTATATAATAACATATTTTAAAATATGTTTAACGAGAGGTTATTATGCACATGCCAAGACATGTGACGTTGCTGTGTACTCTTGAATGTTTGTGCATGAGATCTATGAGATCTCTTGTTGAGGAAGTGTGTATTGCAGGGGCATTAGGTGAGGAAATGTGTGGATGCCACAGCGTGTCCAAGCGCTCATCATGAGTCTGCTTCCTGTTCAGAGAGAATGTCACCATATTGATGTCCAGGTGCATTGCAGTGTACTTTATCGGTATACAAACCAAGCAACCATGATGTACAGGTATGCCTTTACAATGACAATTTGGCTGTAAGTGGATTTTTTTGCATCATCAAAATCAATCCATATATCTTGTTGAAGTGTCTAAAAATTGTGGCGTGCCGCCTGTCTCCCAAACTTTAGTGATCTTCTGAAACATTGTGCTTTTACACTCACAAAGTGTGTGTCAGCGTCAGCTGTGGACATTATTCCTCATGGGCTACATTTGCACTCCGTGTTTAAGAGGAAGCTTGACCGTTCAGCAAGAATGAGTGTGTGTGTGTGTGTGTGTGTGTGTGTGTGTGTGTGTGTGTGTGTGTTTGTGTATGTGTGTGTTTGTGTGTGTGTTACTGCTCTCTGAGCTCGACCCCTCTGATGGTACTACTGGGATCTGGGAGCAGATGGGTTTCAAAAGAACTTCTTCCCAAACAGGATGTGAGCGAGTGGGCCCGCAGCTCAGCCTGAACAGGGATCAAATGATCAAATGGTGCTCATCCACCTCCCACCGCTGCCTTCACCCTCCTCAGGGCGGGGACCACATGGCTCAGGGAGCGGTGGAGGAGGAAGAGGAAGAGGAAGAGGCTCCTCTGTGCACTGGTGGTGCTCCTTGCCTCTCAGCGGAGGCTGTAGGCAGTAGAAGGTAAATGTCAGGGTCACGGCACCAGAAAGGACAAATCCCATCATCATCTGCAGCTCCGCCTTACCCTACTGTAATCTGGGAACAATCACTCTTTAGGGCAGTACAGTCAGTACACTGGATATATTTTCACAAATTAGCTTGGGTTTTTTTTATGGTTTTACCTCAATCTAACCTCCATCTCCTATTGGTCTTTAATTGCTGTCATGATCAAGTATACAACAATGGTTTACAGGCCTCGAAAACACGTCCAAGCAAACTGTGGTCTCCGAGGTTTGGAAGAAGTCCCTCCTAAACCGTTTTCTTAAAAAGGAAGAAAGCAAACGTCAAAGGCTGGCGATTTATTATTGAAATAGATTTGTTTTGTGCCGACTCTGTTGACTATAAATGTGTCAGGAATTGGGGACATCTGTCCCAGCCTGCTGGATTTGTCCTGCGTCCTGCGCCGCCATGTGTTTCTGTGGAACTGCAGCTGGTGGCTGCAATTTGGCTGCAAACAACGGCACTGGCTCGGGCCGGATGGCACGCGGTAACAACTCAATTGGGGGAATTTTGTTGGAGGCCTGCCGGTGGGCGCTAAGTGAAGTGATTTCAGAATGGTCAGGAGGTGTGTGTGTTTTGGGGTGGTAGGGGTGGGTGGGGGTAGGTGGGGGGTGTGTAGTCATTGTCACATTATCAGAATCACATTTTGAGAGAAAGAAACTTGCATTCCAGCCCTCCTTTATTTGATTACGCGTAATGTCATAAATGCAGGAATGTACTCCGATAAACAGCAAAAGCAGCAGATGAATGAGTTATTCCCGTCAGCAAATACCCACACCGATCCCCCTTGGCCCCGCCCCTTCGCCCACATTGCCTCCTCAATCTCCAATATGGAGCATAATTACACTAATTTGTCCAATTGCATTAGTGCCGGCTAGAATAAAGACTCTTTCTGCTCAGGCTTGTGAGGACCACGCAGACGCAGCAATGTGTGACGAGAGCGTTGGGGACCAGACCTGACCCCTACATGGCTCCTCTCATGGGCCTCCCTCTCTCCCTCTCTCTCTCTCGCCTACTTTCTCTCACCCTCCCTGTTATTTCGTCTTCTTGCCATCTTCACTGCTTTCTTGTCCCTCCCTATAATTTTTGGTGTTTTTGCAACTTGTTTGTAATAGAGGTCAAGTGAAGTGTTAAAGTGTTGTTATACAGTAGATGGCACAGAGTTTACAATCTGTGTTGCTGTTTTCTGGTGGCGTTTTTTTTTTTTTTTCAGCCAAGTGAGATGAAATCAGTTGTGTGAATATACATTGGAACCATCATAACTAGTGAAAGAGCACGTAGGTGCGTGCACTACTGTGCACTACTGTAAACGAACAGGCTGTTGGCTGTTTGATCTTGATCATCTACTCACTGAAATTAATACCTAGCCAAGCCTGAAAATGAACAGTACAGGTTACATTACAGACGGTGGCCATCTGTCGCTAAACAACATTCATCAGCACCACTGTTTTGCTTGTGGGTGGTGGGATATGTGTGTGTGTGTGTGTGTATATATATATATATACAATATTTTTATATATATATACAATACAAAACTCCTGTGTATTAGTTTACACATTTACAAGAATCAGCAATTTTCCCAACCAACGTCATACATTTGTCAAAGTTTGGGCTTCCTATTAGGTTCATAGGAACTAATTAAGTTATGACATTGTGTTTTATGTCCATCACAGAAAATATGTGCTCACTCAGTAGCTGTGTGTTGTGTTGTGTAGTTGTGTTGGAGTTTTCCAGCAGTGGGCAACTGTACAAGACCAGCAAACCGTTTTGTTTTTTCCCCTGCTTGGCACGAGAGCCTCACAACTATATCTGA
>NC_135212.1:11938656-11951156 GCF_052324685.1 Brachyhypopomus gauderio
TTGCATTTTCATTACCAGCCATCAGCAAACGCTAGATTTACAGTAAGTGTAACTGCTAGCTGTTTGATTTTGAAAGGCCTCCCTTGATCTATACAAAGACCTTCTCCTTCTTCAGACAAATCAAATTGTCCTTTTAGTACAACATGCTAATTCTTATTTTTCTCCCTTGTAGCTCTTGTATGAAATGTAAATGTTTGGCTGGGATTAACAGTCCTTGTATGCGATTGCAGCCCCAGACAGTGGTGGTACTGTCGGTGCCAGACCAACCCCACTGGCTGTCAGTCAAGACGACCTCTCTGATCAACGATTCAGTGGTAGACAATCTCTCTGAGCAACAGTGGAAGAGATAATCACCATTAACCTTAAAGAACCACAGTGGATGCAGTCGTTAGGAAATTATGTTTTTTTAATTATTTATTCAAAGTCAATGAGGTCATATTTATGAATCTATTGAAAAGAAACTAACAGAAACACAATCCTTCACATTACATACTTTTATTGTGACAATATGCTCACATGTCTGTGTGAAATGCATAGTGAAGTGAGTGATTAAGAAATTAAAGCAAAAAAAATACTTTTGCGTTTAATGGAATGGGGTTACGAAGCAGTTCTGGTAGATGCAAATACTGAAAGAGATACAACAGTGGATCAGAAACACTTGTTAAGTTCATCCTATAGGACCAATCATAACAGAATTACAGAACTTTTAGTTACTGAAAAGTTTCGCAATCTAATCCGAGTCCTCCTTCCAGAGTCCGGCCTCATTTTCAGATGAACTGGAACACAAGGCTGTTCTTAAACACTGTTGTTGCTCACACAGGAGCATCAAGATGGCAACAGATGCAGAACAGACACATGACTAACAAACCAACAAATCAAAGATATTTCACCACCCACACGCTAACAAGAAGCACCCCATAAAGGATTTGTTAAACGCCCCATTTGTACATGTGTGATTATGTTATTTACATGATTAATTCCCTTGTGGCTTCATGCCCACTGGGGTGACATAATGTGATTTTAAAAACTAAGGATATCTGAACTTTAAGCTGCTATAATGGACTGTACCATAGCAAGAAATTATGAGAAAAGGCATTGTGAGTCAGTCTGAGCAGAAAAATGTGGAATTGGGCGCAGGTTCAGTAGAACAATGAGGTTTAATGATAAAAGTTGATAAAGCCTGGGGGGGACTCCAAAGAATTGAAGTAAACAGGACAAAACTGGGCAGAGCTGAAGAGAAACCCGACAAAGGCAAGACAAAAAAAAAAAACAGGGAGGAACCAGTAGTTGAAAAACCGAGTCAAAAACAAGAACTGCAAACCAGCACTTAGGGAAATAACAGCTCAGGACACGCTAGCATCTCCAAGACTTCCCAGAGATGAAGACCACCAGTGGAGGATCAATACGGGCACAGATACACGGGAAACAAACACACGTGAGAATCAGACCAAATGCGCTCAACAGGAAAAATGGACAAATCCAGGGGAAATGGAAATGGTACAGGGGTGCTGGGGGGACACACGTGGGTGCTGGGGGGGGCACACGTGGGTGCTGGGGGGGTACACGTGGGTGGTGGGGGAAGCACACATGGGTGGTGGGGGGAGCACACGTGAATGCTGGGGAGCACACGTGGGTGCTGGGGGAGCACACGTAGGTGCTGGGGGGGCACACGTGAATGCTGGGGAGCACACGTGGGTGCTGGGGGAGCACACGTGAATGCTGGGAAGCACACGTGGGTGCTGGGGGAGCACACTAGGGTGCTGGGGGAGCACACGTAGGTGCTGGGAGGGCACACGTGAATGCTGGGAAGCACACGTGGGTGCTGGGGGAGCACACGTGGGTGCTGGGGGAGCACACGTAGGTGCTGGGAGGGCACACGTGAATGCTGGGAAGCACACGTGGGTGCTGGGGGAGCACACGTGGGTGCTGGGGGAGCACACATAGGTGCTGGGGGGGCACACGTGAATACTGGGGAGCACACGTGGGTGCTGGGGGAGCACACATGGTACCATGAACCTGCTGTGTCACTGAAGTGTGTTCAAACTGAAAAAGAACAGACCAACCGCACTGTGACAATGTTTCTGAGTATTTGAGTCATTTGAGATCAGAGATGTTATTTAGTGCTCATAATATAATTGTGTACATAACGTATCATGTGACACTTTTCTCCAGTTCTTTTTGTATGAAACATTGCATTTACATTAAAATATTAAATGGACAATTTTAAAAACATTAAATATATTCCAGAAACAACTGTGTCTGTGGTTTGATGCCTAGTTTCTCTAGTCTCTAGTGTGTCAGTATGGTAACCTCCATTCATGTGTGTGTGTTTGTGTGTTTGTTATGATGTGTGTGTGTGTGTGTGTTGGGTTTGAATTCCATGAAAATACCATGAAAGTAACACGTGAGAATTGAAATAAAAAAATCCCATTCTAATGTGATACTGTAAATTCTAAATTTGAGATTATCATTTTTTTAATCTGCCTGTTTCTGTACACACAAAATGAAGATGAAATGATTCAGTATAATAATAAACATGGCCCAGCTTTCTGGCAGCGCTCTCTCTCTCTCTCTCTCTCTCTCTCTCTCTCTCTCTCTCTCTCCCTGTGTGTGTATATGTGTGTGTGTTTGTGTGCGCACGTGTGTGTGTGTGTGTATGGCTGCACTCTGTGTGTGTGTGTGTTTATGTGTGTGTGTTTATGTGTGTGTGTGTGTGTGTGTGGCTGCACTCTGTGTGTGTGTTTGTGTGTGTGTGTGTGGCTGCACTCTGTGTGTGTGTTTGTGTGTGTGTTTATGTGTGTTTGTGTGTGTGTTTGTGTGTGTGTGTGTGTTTGTGTGTGTGTGTGTGTGTGTGTGTGTGTGTGTGTGTGTGTGTGTGTGTGGCTGCACTCTCTCTCTCTGGGTGGTCAATGTTTTGAGGATGGGAAAGTCAGAGGGAATGTTGCATGCAGCGTATACGGCTGTCTGAACGGTTGTTTCTTGGGTATGTGTGTGTGTGTGTGTGTGTGTGTGTGTGTGTGTGTGTGTGTGTGTGTGTGTGTGTGTGTTATACTTCCTGTGTGGAGCAGTGTGGGGGAACAGCAATAGGGACTTGTTGCCCTTTGACCTGGCCACATGTCTTGCTATCTTCCTTAGTTCCGCCCAAGGGGGTTCTCAGGATTCTTCAACCCACTCATCCTCCTCATCCTCCTCATCATCATCATCATCATTACCATCATTGACATTAGTTCTCTCATTAGTATTAACATAATTACAGACTCATGAGAGCAATTACACTTTGTGTGTGTTGACCTTCATATTTGTAAAGGAATCCAAACCAGCTTAATCTGATAATGATAATTATATGGTTTTATAATAAACAAACTTTAAAAAGCCTTAGTGTCATGCCTGTGTTCATTTTCAGTTTTGCCAAATACTGTAATACGTTAATAGTGTGTCTAATAATGATTACAATGGTGTTACTTCTTGGCCAGTTAGAATAATTTGTATAAATATGCAAATTTTAAAATGCTAATTAGAACTTACAGTTTAACCCCCAACTGTATTTCTTATGTAAAGTGTGCCTTTAATTCCTGGATTAGTTGGTGTCTTCTATGACTGAACTCTGCTCATATTGTCCCCACCATCTCGCCTTCATTCTAGGTAAAGTCACTTGACCCTGAGCCATAAATGCAATAAGCGTCCCTGATAACCCGTAATAAGATGATTGCGCTGGAGGACGTGGCTTCAAAAAATGTGCTGAGCTTTTCCTCTTCTCGCTCACCAGCCCCCCATGTCACCCCCGTCGAGCCTCCAAACGCTAATTATCAAATTACCTCTCCACCCCCCATCCTCCCGCAGCTCACACGCCACTTAACGAGCGCGGCCCGGCCCCGCCTGCGTGGACCAGCCCCGCGAAGCCGTCCGCGTTCAGTCCCAGAGGCTGCAGCGCACACGCACGGGGCAGGATGGTCTGTGCTCCAACATCCTCCCCCCCCCTTCCTGTCATTATGCTTGGAGCCTGTATTTTGGCCTTATTGGATTTATTTTGGCTTATTAACCATGAGTGGAGATTAATGCGGAAGGCTGGGAGAGAGACAGCCAGGACTACCGCACGGTCCTGCAGCGTTCAGAACACCTCTCAGCTTCCTCTGAGCTCCCTTTGTGCTCTATGTTAATTTAACAAGTATCCAACAGGTTCTGAATGCCTAAACAGCCAGTAATATTCTATGAACTGCATACTGTATTTTATCATATATTGCTATTAAACTTTATCATCTGTTTTTCAGGTTGGTGGGTTGGAACAACAAGAACATTTAAGTTCACTTTAATTCTAAATAGGTGATTCTGAAATAAGAGTGATTACAAAAATGTCAAAAAATGTCTCACATCCCTCATTTCTGGTGTGATTTCAACTGCAAGTTCTGAAAATCCAAAAATAAAAACTCTGCACTCTTGAATTGCAGTCTTCAGTTAGAGATCAGAAACAGAATCTAAATAACCAGAAGTATCCAAAGGTGAATCATTGTCAGTCTAGCTTGGTGAGCTAGATGCTTTATTTGCTGTTAATTTGGAATATAAATCCTTGAAGACTGTAATCCATGAGTGGCGTTTTTATTATGTAGTTATTTCCTACTTCACGAAATTCCCACACAGATTTCACGTAGCTTTTAGCCAAGCAAAATACCATTTCTACAAGTGCAGCCTCCTACTTCCTCTCCACACCACTGCAGTTCATGTAGCTGTGCTGTAACCTTCAGTCAGCCTGTTAATAGGTCTTAATGGGGTGTGTTAAATAGATCCTCTGACAAGCTGACTGCCATCTAACCGGCACCAGACCTGTTTATGTGCGTGGAGGTGTGAGTGCGATTAGGTTGTCTGTCATAAAAGTCCGATTTTATGCACCATGTCCATCATAATGAATTGCAGCTCTAAACTGGGATCCCGGCTGGTCTACGTCTGTCCGTCTGGACCCTGTCACTGGAAGGGATGACTGTATAGGTGATTTCCTGAAACCCACACGCCCAGAGCGTTAGGCCCATGAAACAGGACACGAGAGACGTCACCGATAAAAAAGGGAAGGAAAGAAAGCATAGATGGTGCAGGAGGGGGAGAGGTGCAAAGCATGCTGGGTGAACGGTTCTTTTCACTTTTTGTTTTTTTGTCGTTTTTGGATGTTTTTACTTTGCACTCGTCTTCGTTGCTCCCGTGTTGGATTATGTTGGCGCTGCGGTTGTCCTGGTGCAGCGTGTTGAAAGTGCAGTAGACCACATATTGTTTTATCTAGCAGACCCAGGGGGGTGGGTGGAAAATTTGGTTTGGATGGAGAGGAACCTCGTTGCATTTGTTTCTCCACAGTTTCTCCTTCTGCCTCTCCTTCATTTCCTTTCTATGACTTGTTCGTTCCACATCGCTCGTCCTCTGTTTGGTCCAGTAGGGTTAAAGGTCATAGAGTTATAGGCTTGAGCAAAGCACACAGCAAGCTGCTGAAAACACAGGGCAATGCACAATTTGTCTTCCATCACAGGTTTGTCCTCCATCACAGGTTTGTCCTCCATCACAGGTTTGTCCTCTGTCCCCTCTGGTGTTACAGTTCCCGTTGATCTCTTTGTTCTGCTGAACAATCTTTTGTTTTGGGTTTCATTTTGGTTTAAGTGTTGTTTTTGTGTTGTTTTTGTTGTTTTGTTTTGACCTGTGTCTTGTTTGTTCGTGGTTTAATTTATACCCCTTGTATCCTTGCCTAGTTTGTCGGTAAGTGTAACAACTCCTGTGTGTTTTAGCAGGTTCCTTGTGGCTTTCTAAATGTCTTCTTCTGTTGTCGCTGTTGTTACCTCTGAGGTCTCCTTATTAGCTCCTTGTTTTACTTTTGTTTCTGCGTTTGCTATGGTTTCCGGGTTTGTCTCGCTGCCTCCTGACAATACTATCAATACTATCATGTATCGCTCTAAACTCTTACTGGCCTTGCCCATAATAATTGTTACTCATCTACACGTTTGTGTCCTTATTTGCCTTACAGCCTCTAAGTGCTGTAAATACAGGGTGTGGTGTGGATGAGGACCCATCCTGACAGGATTCATCCTGACAAGACCCAACATGACAGGATTAATCCTGACAGGATCCATCATGACAGGATCCAACATGACAGGATCCATCCTGACAGAATCCAACATGACAGGATCCATTATGACAGGATCCATCATATGCAGTGATGTCAGTAATGTGTCACTTAGTAACGCGTTACTCTAATCTTACCACTTTTTTCAGTAACGAGTAATATAACGAGTTACTATTTCCAGTCCAGTAATCAGATTAAAGTTACTTATCCATAACTGTGTGTTACTATTTTTATTTTCCTTAGTAAAAAATATATATATTTGCTCAGTTATATTTTTGCGTCTGACCATAGCGACTCCGCACGCTGCGCGTGAACCTGTGAGAGCGCGAGCATGTTCACGTCATTCTGTGCAGTGTTCTCTGTAATGATATGTGGTAGTGTAAAGAAATACCCCTCAAAAACAGGGGAAGGAACATTTATCTGACAAATTTTATGTTGCATTGTGTTCCAGGTTTGAAAAGTGCTGGAATTTTGGCTAACATAGCCTACTTAAAAATGCTTGAAATTGTAATTGCATTTCGTTTCACAAAAAACAGCTGTCTGACTGAATAGTTTGCTTGTATTACGTTATAAATACATTTACAAATAATAATACTTGTAGTCTAACGTAGTTATTTTTTAAATAAAGTAATATGTAAGATAACTAAGTTACTTTTTAAAGGAGTAATCAGTAATCAGTAATCTGATTACTTTTTCAAGGTAACTAAGCCATCACTGATCTTGACATGATCCAACATGACAGGATCCATCATGACAGGATCCATCATGACAGGATCCATCATCACAGGTTACATCATGACAGGATCCAACATGACAGGATCCATCATGACAGGATCCAGCATCACAGGATCCAACATGACAGGATCCATCATCACAGGATCCATCATGACAGGATCCAACATGACAGGATCCATCATGACAGGATCCAACATGACAGGATTCATCATGACAGGATCCAGCATCACAGGATCCATCATGACAGGATCCAACATGACAGGATCCATCATGACAGGATCCAACATGACAGGATCCATCATGACAGGATCCAACATGACAGGATCCATCATGACAGGATCCATCATGACAGGATCCATCATGACAGGATCCAACATGACAGGATCCATCATGACAGGATCCATCATGACAGGATCCATCATGACAGGATCATGACAGGATCCATCATGACAGGATTAATCCTGACAGGATCCATCATGACAGGATCCATCATGACAGGATCCAACTTGACAGGATCCATTATGACAGGATCCATCATGACAGGATCCAACATGACAGGATCCATCATGACAGGATCCAACATGACGGATCCATCATGACAGGATCCAACATGACAGGATCCATCATGACAGGATCCAACATGACAGGATCCATCATGACAGGATCCAACATGACAGGATCCAACATGACAGGATCCATCATGACAGGATCCAACATGACAGATCTCCACTGCAAAGTAATTGCTTTTCTGAAAGCTGCTAAAAGCTGTCTTTGCTTCCTGCTTTCTACACGGCTTAGTTTCAGCATATGTCCCTGTTTTTAATACTCTCATAATCACCAAACTGGTTTGCCTGCTATAAATTTCCAAATTATACACATAAATCCACTGGCTGGTATTGTTATTAAAAGCCAACCATAGCAACACTTCACCTGCAGAACTCATAAAATCGTCTGTGCTGGGTTGGAGGGAATTTTAAGCGCTAGTGCAGTAATGACCGTTTCCTTAATCAGTCTGAACAGCAAATAGACATCATTATCCCCTGTAGCATATGGCCCAGAAAAACCATTACACGGTCATTAAAACTGCAGTCAGTCAAGACCCACCTACTCACACTCACACACGCACACACACACACACACACACACACACACACACACACACACACGCGCGCGCACACACAAACACACACACACTTACTGACCAGGTACAAGTGCTACCATTGTGCAGTATGAAGTCTGGCAGATACAAGGGGATGAATCAGGGAAGCATGAACTTGTGTGTAATGATGTCACTGGATACAGTGGATATAGTGGATATAGTGGAGATAGTGGAGATAGTGGATATAGTGGAGATAGTGGAGATAGTGGAGATAGTGGATATAGTGGAGATAGTGGATACAGTGGATACAGTGGATACAGTGGATACAGTGGATATAGTGGAGATAGTGGAGATAGTGGAGATAGTGGATATAGTGGAGATAGTGGAGATAGTGGAGATAGTGGATATGGTGGATATAGTGGAGATAGTGGAGATAGTGGAGATAGTGGAGATAGTGGAGATAGTGGAGATAGTGGATATAGTGGAGATAGTGGAGATAGTGGAGATAGTGGAGATAGTGGATATAGTGGAGATAGTGGATATAGTGGAGATAGTGGAGATAGTGGAGATAGTGGAGATAGTGGAGATAGTGGATATAGTGGAGATAGTGGAGATAGTGGATATAGTGGAGATAGTGGAGATAGTGGAGATAGTGGAGATAGTGGAGATAGTGGATATAGTGGAGATAGTGGATATAGTGGAGATAGTGGAGATAGTGGAGATAGTGGAGATAGTGGATATAGTGGAGATAGTGGATATAGTGGAGATAGTGGAGATAGTGGATATAGTGGAGATAGTGGAGATAGTGGAGATAGTGGAGATAGTGGATATAGTGGAGATAGTGGAGATAGTGGAGATAGTGGATATAGTGGAGATAGTGGAGATAGTGGATATAGTGGAGATAGTGGAGATAGTGGAGATAGTGGATATAGTGGATATAGTGGAGATAGTGGAGATAGTGGAGATAGTGGATATAGTGGAGATAGTGGAGATAGTGGAGATAGTGGATATAGTGGAGATAGTGGAGATAGTGGATATAGTGGAGATAGTGGATATAGTGGAGATAGTGGAGATAGTGGAGATAGTGGAGATAGTGGAGATAGTGGATATAGTGGATATAGTGGATATAGTGGAGATAGTGGAGATAGTGGAGATAGTGGAGATAGTGGATATAGTGGAGATAGTGGAGATAGTGGAGATAGTGGAGATAGTGGATATAGTGGAGATAGTGGAGATAGTGGAGATAGTGGATATAGTGGAGATAGTGGAGATAGTGGAGATAGTGGAGATAGTGGATATAGTGGAGATAGTGGAGATAGTGGATATAGTGGTGATAGTGGAGATAGTGGAGATAGTGGAGATAGTGGATATAGTGGAGATAGTGGAGATAGTGGAGATAGTGGAGATAATGGAGATAGTGGAGATAGTGGAGATAGTGGAGATAGTGGATATAGTGGAGATAGTGGTGATAGTGGATATAGTGGATATAGTGGAGATAGTGGAGATAGTGGAGATAGTGGATATAGTGGATATAGTGGAGATAGTGGAGATAGTGGAGATAGTGGATATAGTGGAGATAGTGGATATAGTGGAGATAGTGGAGATAGTGGAGATAGTGGAGATAGTGGATATAGTGGAGATAGTGGATATAGTGGATATAGTGGAGATAGTGGAGATAGTGGAGATAGTGGAGATAGTGGATATAGTGGAGATAGTGGAGATAGTGGAGATAGTGGAGATAGTGGAGATAGTGGATATAGTGGAGATAGTGGAGATAGTGGAGATAGTGGATATAGTGGAGATAGTGGAGATAGTGGATATAGTGGAGATAGTGGATATAGTGGATATAGTGGAGATAGTGGATATAGTGGATATAGTGGAGATAGTGGAGATAGTGGAGATAGTGGAGATAGTGGATATAGTGGAGATAGTGGAGATAGTGGATATAGTGGAGATAGTGGATATAGTGGAGATAGTGGAGATAGTGGATATAGTGGAGATAGTGGAGATAGTGGATATAGTGGAGATAGTGGATATAGTGGATATAGTGGAGATAGTGGAGATAGTGGAGATAGTGGATATAGTGGAGATAGTGGAGATAGTGGAGATAGTGGATATAGTGGATATAGTGGATATAGTGGAGATAGTGGAGATAGTGGATATAGTGGTGATAGTGGAGATAATGGAGATAGTGGAGATAGTGGATATAGTGGAGATAGTGGAGATAGTGGAGATAGTGGAGATAATGGAGATAGTGGAGATAGTGGAGATAGTGGAGATAGTGGAGATAGTGGATATAGTGGAGATAGTGGTGATAGTGGATATAGTGGATATAGTGGAGATAGTGGAGATAGTGGAGATAGTGGATATAGTGGATATAGTGGAGATAGTGGAGATAGTGGAGATAGTGGATATAGTGGAGATAGTGGATATAGTGGAGATAGTGGAGATAGTGGAGATAGTGGAGATAGTGGATATAGTGGAGATAGTGGATATAGTGGATATAGTGGAGATAGTGGAGATAGTGGAGATAGTGGAGATAGTGGATATAGTGGATATAGTGGAGATAGTGGAGATAGTGGAGATAGTGGAGATAGTGGATATAGTGGAGATAGTGGAGATAGTGGAGATAGTGGATATAGTGGAGATAGTGGAGATAGTGGATATAGTGGAGATAGTGGATATAGTGGATATAGTGGAGATAGTGGATATAGTGGATATAGTGGAGATAGTGGAGATAGTGGAGATAGTGGATATAGTGGAGATAGTGGAGATAGTGGATATAGTGGAGATAGTGGATATAGTGGAGATAGTGGAGATAGTGGAGATAGTGGATATAGTGGAGATAGTGGAGATAGTGGAGATAGTGGAGATAGTGGAGATAGTGGATATAGTGGAGATAGTGGAGATAGTGGAGATAGTGGATATAGTGGAGATAGTGGAGATAGTGGATATAGTGGAGATAGTGGATATAGTGGATATAGTGGAGATAGTGGATATAGTGGATATAGTGGAGATAGTGGAGATAGTGGAGATAGTGGAGATAGTGGATATAGTGGAGATAGTGGAGATAGTGGATATAGTGGAGATAGTGGATATAGTGGAGATAGTGGAGATAGTGGAGATAGTGGATATAGTGGAGATAGTGGAGATAGTGGATATAGTGGAGATAGTGGATATAGTGGATATAGTGGAGATAGTGGAGATAGTGGAGATAGTGGATATAGTGGAGATAGTGGAGATAGTGGAGATAGTGGATATAGTGGATATAGTGGATATAGTGGAGATAGTGGAGATAGTGGATATAGTGGAGATAGTGGAGATAGTGGAGATAGTGGATATACTGGAGATAGTGGAGATAGTGGAGATAGTGGATATAGTGGATATAGTGGATATAGTGGAGATAGTGGAGATAGTGGAGATAGTGGATATAGTGGAGATAGTGGATATAGTGGAGATAGTGGATATAGTGGAGATAGTGGAGATAGTGGTGATAGTGGAGATAGTGGAGATAGTGGAGATAGTGGAGATAGTGGATATAGTGGAGATAGTGGAGATAGTGGAGATAGTGGATATAGTGGAGATAGTGGAGATAGTGGATATAGTGGAGATAGTGGAGATAGTGGAGATAGTGGAGATAGTGGATATAGTGGATATAGTGGAGATAGTGGAGATAGTGGAGATAGTGGATATAGTGGAGATAGTGGAGATAGTGGAGATAGTGGATATAGTGGAGATAGTGGAGATAGTGGATATAGTGGAGATAGTGGATATAGTGGATATAGTGGAGATAGTGGAGATAGTGGATATAGTGGAGATAGTGGATATAGTGGAGATAGTGGAGATAATGGAGAGTAACATTGCAGTCGGAGCCTACAACACCAGCATCGCTGCTTCCGACACGGAATGAAAGCCTGGCGTTCATCAACAGACATTTACAGTGACAATATCATAACCCAGAACTTTCATTTTTACCTTTACTTAGTCTGATTGTGTGATTTGTGTGTGACTTGTGTATTTGTCTGTATTTTGTGTAATCTGTGTGTTAACGGGCCGCCCAATGGAGGATGGGTTCCCTTTTGAGTCTTGGTTCTCCCGAGGTTTCTTCCTATTCCCCACTATCTTAGGGAGTTTTTCCTCGCCACTGTCGCCCTTGACTTGCTCATTAGGGTTCTGGACCCGTAGTATTGTTAACCTTTTAAATCCTGTAAGGCGCTTTGTGACAACATGTGTTGTGAAAAGCGCTATACAAATAAACTTTGATTGATTGATTGATTGACATACCAGTGATTACTAGGGGGCTGTGCTGCACACATGCCCAGAGCGGTGGGCAGCCCTAACCCGGCACCCAGGGAGCAGTTGGGGTTAGGTGCCTTGCTCAGGGGCACCTCAGTCATGGCCTCAGGTCTGGGAATCGAACCCACAACCCTCCGGTCACAAGACCAGTTCCCTAACCACAGGACCATGACTGCCC
This sequence comes from Brachyhypopomus gauderio, assembly GCF_052324685.1. NCBI lineage: Eukaryota > Metazoa > Chordata > Actinopteri > Gymnotiformes > Hypopomidae > Brachyhypopomus > Brachyhypopomus gauderio. The sequence continues at coordinate 11,951,059 of NC_135212.1, forward strand.
ACACAGTCAGCATGTGTTGGGAGACAGCAAGAACTTGATGCTGGATTGGAAAAGTATAAAGGGGAAATAACTCATAATGAACTCCTAATGGAATAACT